>NC_067284.1:60378987-60401739 GCF_020740795.1 Apus apus | reverse complement strand
CTTAAGAGTCTAGAGTTACTTGTCTAGGGTCTGCTATTAAGGGCCCAGTGCCAAGGCTCTAGTGTCTAGGGTCCAGTATCTAGGGTCCAGTGTCTATGGTTTAGGCTGTAGGTTTACGGGTATAAGGTTAAGGGTCTAGGGTCTGGAGTTAAGCGCCCAGGGTCAAGGCTCTATGCACTAGGGTGCATACCGTCTAAATCCAGATGGTAGTCCATTAATCCTAGATACTAAATTCTAGATCCTTAAATGTAAAAGGTGGATCCTTAACAACAGACGATAAACTCTATACCATAGAGTGTTAATACTAGACATAAAACTCTAAACCAAAAACCTTAAGGCTAGCTACTAAACTATAAAGCCTTAACCCTAGATACTAAATCCTGGACCCTAGATGCTTATCTATAATCCTTTAACCCTAGATGCTAAATCCAGACGGTAGCCCATTAATCCTAGATACTAAACCCTAGACCCTAGATCCTTAAACATAAACCGTATATGCATAAAGACAGACGCTACACGCTATACCATAGACCGTTAATCCTAGGCGCAAAACTCGAAACCCTAGATCTTAAGACTAGATACTACACTATAAAGCCTTAAACATAGATACTAGAGTCTTAAACCTAGCAGTTTAATTATAAACCTTTAACCCTGGATGCTAAATCCAGGCTGTAATCCATTAATCCTAGATACTAAACCCTAGATGCTAGATCCTTAAACGTAGACCGTATATGCATAATGCCAGGCGCTACACAGTATAACATAGACCATTAGTCCTAGGCGCAAAATTCTAAACCCTAGATCTTAAGACTAGATGGTGAACTATAAAGCCTTAAACCTAGATGCTGGAGCCTTAAGCCTACATACTAAATCCTAGACCCTAGACGCTTGCCTATAATTCTTTAACCCTAGATGCTAAATCCAGACAGTAGTCCATTAATCCTAGATACTAAGCTCTAGACCATAGATCCTTAAACGTAGACCGTATATGCTTAACCCCAGACGCTACACGCTATACCATAGACCATTAGTCCTAGGCGCAAGACTATAAACCCTTGATCTTAAGACTAGATGCTAAACTATAAAGCCTTAAACCTGGATGCTGGAGCTTTAAACCTAGAAGCTTATCTATAATTCTTCAACCCTGGACGCTAAATCCAAGCTGTAATCCATTAATCCTAGATACTAAACCCTAGACGCTAGATCCTTAAACGTATATGCATAACGCCAGACGCTACACGCTATACCATAGACCATTAGTCCTAGGCGCAAAACTCCAAACCCTAGATCATAAGACTAGATGCTGAACTATAAAGCCTTAAGCCTAGATGCTGGAGCCTTAACCACAGACACTAAATTATGAACCCTGTACGCTTATCTATAACCCTTTAACCCTAAACGGTAAATAAATACGGTAGTCCATTAATCCTAGATACTAAGCTCTAGACCCAAGATCCTTAAACACAGACCGTATATGCTTAACCCCAGACGATACACGCTATAACATAGACCATTAGTCCTAGGCGCAAAACTCTAAACCCTAGATCTTAAGACTAGATACAAAACTATAAAGCCTTAAACCTTGACGCTGGAGCCTTAACCCTAGATACTAAATCCTGGACCCTAGATGATTATCTATAACCCTTTAAACCTAGATGCTAAATCCAGACGGTAGTCCATTAATCCTAGATTCAAAACTCTGGACCCTAGATCCTTAAACGTAGACCATATATGCTTAACTCCAGACGCTACACGCTATACCATAGACCTTTAGTCCTAAGCGCAAAACTCTAAATTCTAAATCTTAAGACTAGATGTTAAACTATAAAGCCTTAAACCTAGATGCTAGAGCTTTAAATCTAGAAGATTATCTATAATCCTTGAACCCTGGATGCTAAATCCAGATGGTAATCCATTCATCCTAGATATTAAATCCTAGACCCTTAAACGTAGACTGTATATGCATAACGCCAGACAGTACACGGTATACCATAGACCATAAGGCCTAGGCGCAAAACTCTAAACCCTTGATCTTTAGACTAGATGCTGAACTATAAAACCTTAAACCTAGATGCTGCAACCTTAAACCTAGATACTAAATCCTGGACCCTAGACGGTTATCTATAATCCTTTAGCCCTAGATGCTAAATCCAGACAGTAGTCCATTAATCCTAGATACTAAACTCTAGAACCTAGATACTAAGACGTAGACCGTATATGCTTAACCCCAGACTCTACACACTATACCATAGACCATTAGACCTAGGAGCAAAACTCTAAACCCTAGATCTTAAGACTAGATGCTAAACTATAAATCCTTAAAACTAGATGCTGGAGCCTTAACCCTAGATACTAAATCCTGGACCCTAGACGCTTGCCTATAATCCTATAACCCTATACGCTGAATCCAGGCGGTAGTCCATTAATCCTAGATCCTAGACCTAGATCCTTAAACTTAGACCGTATATGCTTAATAACAGACACTACACGCTATACCATAGACCATTACTCCTAGTCGCAAAACTCTAAACCCTAGATCTTAAGACTAGATGTTAAACTATAAAGACTTAAGCCTAGATGCTGGAACCTTAACCCTCGATACAAAATCCTTGACCCTAGATGCTTATCTATAACCCTTTAACCATAGTTGCTAAATCCATATGGTAGACCATTAATCCTAGATACTAGACCCTAGACCATAGATCCTTAAACGTAGACCGTATATGCTTAATCTCAGACGCTACACGCTATACCATAGACCATTATTCCTAGGCGCAAAACTCTAAACCCTGGATCTTAAGACTAGATGCTACACTATTAAGCCTTAAACCAAGATGCTGGAGCATTAACCCTCGATATAAAATCCTAGAACCTAGATGCTTATCTATAACCCTTTAACCCTAGATGCTAAATCCAGCTGGTAGTTCATTAACCCTAGATACTAAACCCTAGCCCCGAGATCCTTAAACGTAGACCGTATATGCATAATGCCAGACGCTACACTCTATACCATAGACCATTAAACGTAGGCGCAAAAATCTAAACCCTAGATCTTAAGACTAGATGCTAAACTATAAAGCCTTAAACCTAGATACCTCAGCCTTAACAGGATATACTAGACCATAGGCCGTGGACGTTTATCTATAACCCTATAACCATAGACGCTAATTCCAGACGGTAGTCCATTAATCCTAGATACTATACCCTAGACCCTAGATCCTTAAACGTAGACCGTATATGCTTAACCCCAGACGCTATACGCTATACCATAGGCCATTAGTCCTAGGCGCAAAACTCTAAACCCTAGATGTTCAGACTAGATGATAAACTGTAAAGCGTTAAGCCTAGATGCTGGACCTTTAAAACTAGAACCATATCTATAATCCTTTAACGGTGAATGCTAAATCCAGACAGTAGTCCGTTAATCCTAGATACTAAACCCTAGACCCTAGATCCTTAAACGTAGATCGTAATGCTTAACCACAGACGCTACACGCTATACCATACACCATTAATACCAGGAGCAAAACTCTAAACCCTAGACCTTAAGACTAGATGTTAAACTATAAAGCGTTAAACCTAGATGCTGCAGCTTTAAACGTAGAAGCATATTTATAATCCTTTAACGCTGATTGCTAAATGCAGATGGTAATCCATTAATCCTAGAAATTAAACCCTAGACCCTAGATCCTTAAACGTAGATCGTATATGCTTAAACCAGGACCCTACAGGCTATACCATACACCATTAATACTAGGCACAAAACTCTAAGCCCTACATCTTAAGACTAGATGTTAAACGATAAAGCGTTAAACCTAGATGCTGCAGCTTTAAAACTAGAAGCATATCTATAACCCTTTAATGCTGATTGCTAAATGCAGATGGTAATCCATTAATCCTAGATACTAAATCCTAGACCCTGGATCCTTAAACGTAGATCGTATATGCTTAACCCCAGATGCTACACGCTATACCATAGACCATTGGTCCTAGGCGCAAAACTCTAAACCTTGGATCTTAAGACTAGATTGTGAACAATAAAGCCTTAAACCAAGATGCTGCAGTCTTAACCCTAGATATTAAATCCTGGACCCTAGACGCTTATCTATAATCCTTTAACTCTAGATGCTAAATCCAGCCAGTAGTCCATTAATCCTAGATACTAAACCCTAGACCCTAGATCCTTAAACGTAGATCGTATATGCTTAAACCCAGACGCTACACGCTATACCATAGACCATTAGTCCTAGGCGCAAAACTCTAAACCTTGGATCTTAAGACTAGATTGTGAACAATAAAGCCTAAAACCAAGATGCTGGAGTCTTAACCCTAGATATTAAATCCTGGACCCTAGACGCTTATCTATAATCATTTAACTCTAGATGCTAAATCCAGCCAGTAGTCCATTAATCCTAGATACTAAACCCTAGACCCTAGATCCTTAAACGTAGATCGTATCTGCTTAAAACCTGACGCTACACGCTACACCATAGACCATTAATCCTAGGCGCAAATCTCTAAACCCTAGATCTTAAAATTAGATGTTAAACTATAAAGTGTTAAACCTACATGCTGCAGCAGCTTTAAACCTAGAAGCATATCTATAATCCTTTAACGCTTATTGCTAAATGCAGATGATAATCCATTAATCCTAGATACTAAACCCTAGACCCTAGATCCTTAAACATAGATCGTATATGCTTAAACCCAGACGCTACACGCTATACCATAGACCATTAGTCCTAGGCGCAAAACTCTAAACCTTGGATCTTAAGACTAGATTGTGAACAATACAGCCTTAAACCAAGATGCTGGAGTCTTAACCCTATATATTAAATCCTGGACCCTAGGCGCTTATCTATAATCCTTTAACTCTAGATGCTAAATCCGGACAGTAGTCCATTAATCCTAGATACTAAATTCTAGACCCTAGATCCTTAAACGTAGATCGTATATGCTTAAACCCAGATGCTACACCATAGACCATTAATCCTAGGCGCAAAACTCTAAGCCCTAGATCTTAAGACTAGTTGTTAAACTATAAAGCGTTAAACCTAGATGCTGCATCTTTAAACCTAGAAGCATATCTATAATCCTTTAACGCTGATTGCTAAATGCAGATGGTAATCCATTAATCCTAGATACTAAACCCTAGACCCTAGATCCTTAAACGTAGATTGTATATGCTTAACCCCAGACGCTACACGCTATACCATAGACCATTAGTCCTAGGCACAAAATTCTAAACCTTGGATCTTAAGACTGGATTGTGAACTATAAAGCCTTAAACCAATATGCTCGAGCCTTAACCCTAGATATTAAATCCTGGACCCTAGACGCTTATCTATAATCCTTTGACTCTAGATGCTAAATGCAGACAGTAGTCCATTAATCCTACAAACTGAATTCTAGACCCTAGATCATTACACGTAGACAGTATATGCTTAACAGCAGACGCTACACGCTATACCATAGACCATAAGTCCTAGGCGCAAAACTCTAAACCCTAGATCTTAAGACTAGATGTTAAACTATAAAGCGTTAAACCTAGATGCTGCAGCTTTAAGCCTAGTATCATACCTATAATACTTTATCGCTGATTGCTAAATGAAGATGGTAATCCATTAATCCTAGATACTAAACCGTAGAACCTAGATCCTTAAACGTAGATCGTATATGCTTAACCCCAGACGCTACACGCTATACCATAGACCATTAGTTCGAGGCGCAAAAATCGAAACCCTAGATGCTCAGACAAGATACTAAACTATAAAGCGTTAAGCCTAGATGCTGGAGCCTTAGCCCTAGATATTAAATCCAGGACCCTAGACGCTTATCTATAATCCTTTAATTCTAGATGCTAAATACAGACAGTAGTCCATTAGTCCTAGAAACTAAATTCTAAACCCTAGATCCTTAAACGTAGATCGTATATGCTTAAACCCAGACGCTACACACTATACCATAGACGATTAGTCCTAGGCGCAAAACTCTAAAACGTAGATGTTCAGAGTAGACGATAAGCTATATTGAGTTAAGCCTAGATGCTGGAGCCTTAGCCCGACATACGAAATCCTGGACCCTAGATTCTTATCTACAATCCTTTAACTCTAGATGCTAAATCCAGACAGTAGTCCATTAATCCTAGATACTAAACCCTAGACCCTGGATCCTTAAACGTAGATCTTATATGCTTAACCCCAGACGCTACACGCTATACCATAGACCATTAGTCCTAGGCGCAAAACTCTAAACCTTGGATCTTAAGACTAGATTGTGAACAATAAAGCCTAAAACCAAGATGCTGGAGTCTTAACCCTAGATATTAAATCCTTGACCCTAGACGCTTATCTATAATCCTTTAACTCTAGATGCTAAATCCAGCCAGTAGTCCATTAATCCTAGAAACTAAATTCTAGACCCTAGATCCTTAAACGTAGATCGTACATGCTTAAACCCAGATGCTACACGCTATACCATAGACCATTAGTCCTAGGCGCAAAACTCTAAATCTTGGATCTTAAGACTAGATTGTGTACAATTAAAGCCTTAAACCAAGATGCTGGAGTCTTAACCCTAGATATTAAATCCTGGACCCTAGACGCTTATCTATAATCCTTTAACTCTAGATGCTAAATCCAGCCAGTAGTCCATTAATCCTAGATACTAAACCCTAGACCCTAGATCCTTAAACGTAGATACTATATGCTTAACCCCAGACACTACACGCTATACCATAGACCATTAGTCCTAGGTGCAAAACTCTAAACCTTGGATCTTAAGACTAGATTGTGAACAATCAAGACTTTAACCAAGATGTTGGAGTCTTAACCCTAGATCTTAAATCCTGGACCCTAGCAGCTTATCTATAATCCTTTAACACAAGATGCTAAATCCAGCCAGTAGTCCATTAATCCTAGAAACTAAATTCTAGACCCTAGATCCTTAAACGTAGATCGTATATGCTTAAACCCAGACGTTACACGGTATACCATAGACCATTAATACTAGGCGCAAAACTCTAAACCCTATATCTTAAGACTAGATGTTAAACTATAAAGCGATAAACAAAGATTCTGCAGCTTTAAAACTAGAAGCATATCTATAATCCTTTAACGCTGATTGCTAAATGCAGATGGTAATCCATTAATCCTAGATACTAAACCCTCGACCCTAGATCCTTAAACGTAGATCGTATATGCTTAAACCCAGACCCTACACGCTATACCATAAACCATTAATAGTACGCGCAAAACTCTAAACCTTGGATCTTAAGACTAGATTGTGAACAATAAAGCCTTTAACCAAGATGCTGCAGTCTTAACCCTAGATATTAAATCCTGCACCCTAGACGCTTATCTATAATCCTTTAACTCTAGATGCTAAATCCAGCCAGTAGTCCATTAATCCTAGATACTAAACCCTAGACCCTAGATCCTTAAACGTAGATCGTATATGCTTAACCCGAGACGCTACACGCCATACCATAGACCATTAGTCCTAGGCGCAAAACTCTAAACCTTGGATCTTAAGACTAGATGTTAAACTATAAAGCGTTAAACAAAGATGCTGCAGCTTTAAAACTAGAAGCATATCTATAATCCTTTAATGCTGACTGCTAAATGCAGGTGGTAATCCATTAATCCTAGATACTAAACCCTAGACCCTAGATCCTTAAACGTAGATCCTATATGCTTAAAACAAGACGCTACACGCTATACCATAGAACATTAGTCCTAGGCGCAAAACTCTAAATCTTGGATCTTAAGACTAGATTGTGAACAATTAAAGCCTTAAACCAAGATGCTGGAGTCTTAACCCTAGATATTAAATCCTGGACGCTAGACGCTTATCTATAATCCTTTAACAGTAGATGCTAAATCCAGCCAGTAGTCCATTAATCCTAGATACTAAACCCTAGACCCTAGATCCTTAAACGTAGATACTATATGCTTAACCCCAGATGCTACACGCTATACCATAGACCATTAGTCCTAGGCGCAAAACTCTAAACCTTGGATCTTAAGACTAGATTGTGAACAATAAAGCCTTCAACCAAGATGCTGGAGTCTTAAACCTAGATATTAAATCCTATACCCTAGACGCTTATATATAATCCTTTAACTCTAGATGCTAAATCCAGCCAGTAGTCCATGAATACTAGAAACTAAATTCTAGACCCTAGATCCTTAAACGTAGATCGTATATGCTTAAACCCAGACGCTACACGCTATACCATAGACCATTAATACTAGGCGCAAAACTCTAAACCCTATATCTTAAGACTAGATGTTAAACTATAAAGCGATAAACAAAGATTCTGCAGCTTTAAAACTAGAAGCATATCTATAATCCTTTAATGCTGATTGCTAAATGCAGATGGTAATCCATTAATCCTAGATACTAAACCCTCGACCCTAGATCCTTAAACGTAGATCGTATATGCTTAAAAGCAGACGCTACACGCTATACCATGGACCATTAATATTAGGCACAAAACTCTAAACCTTGGATCTTAAGACTAGATTGTGAAAAATAAAGCCTTTAACCAAGATGCTGCAGTCTTCACCCTAGATATTAAATCCTGGACCCTAGACGCTTATCTATAATCCTTTAACTCTAGATGCTAAATCCAGCCAGTAGTCCATTAATACTAGATACTAAACCCTAGACCCTAGATCCTTAAACGTAGATACTATATTCTTAACCCGAGACGCTACACGCTATACCATAGACCATTAGTCCTAGGTGCAAAACTCTAAACCTTGGATCTTAAGACTAGATGTTAAACTATAAAGCGTTAAACAAAGATGCTGCAGCCTTAAAACTAGAAGCATATCTATAATCCTTTAATGCTGATTGCTAAATGCAGGTGGTAATCCATTAATCCTAGATACTAAACCCTAGACCCTAGATCCTTAAACGTAGATCGTATATGCTTAAACCCAGACGTTACACGGTATACCATAGACCATTAATACTAGGCGCAAAACTCTAAACCCTATATCTTAAGACTAGATGTTAAACTATAAAGCGATAAACAAAGATTCTGCAGCTTTAAAACTAGAAGCATATCTATAATCCTTTAACGCTGATTGCTAAATGCAGATGGTAATCCATTAATCCTAGATACTAAACCCTCGACCCTAGATCCTTAAACGTAGATCGTATATGCTTAAACCCAGACCCTACACGCTATACCATAAACCATTAATAGTACGCGCAAAACTCTAAACCTTGGATCTTAAGACTAGATTGTGAACAATAAAGCCTTTAACCAAGATGCTGCAGTCTTAACCCTAGATATTAAATCCTGGACCCTAGACGCTTATCTATAATCCTTTAACTCTAGATGCTAAATCCAGCCAGTAGTCCATTAATCCTAGATACTAAACCCTAGACCCTAGATCCTTAAACGTAGATACTATATTCTTAACCCGAGACGCTACACGCTATACCATAGACCATTAGTCCTAGGTGCAAAACTCTAAACCTTGGATCTTAAGACTAAATGTTAAACCAAAAAGCGTTAAACAAAGATGCTGCAGCTTTAAAACTAGAAGCATATCTATAATCCTTTAATGCTGATTGCTAAATGCAGGTGGTAATCCATTAATCCTAGATACTAAACCCTAGACCCTAGATCCTTAAACGTAGATCCTATATGCTTAAAACAAGACGCTACACGCTATACCATAGAACATTAGTCCTAGGCGCAAAACTCTAAATCTTGGATCTTAAGACTAGATTGTGAACAATTAAAGCCTTAAACCAAGATGCTGGAGTCTTAACCCTAGATATTAAATCCTGGACGCTAGACGCTTATCTATAATCCTTTAACACTAGATGCTAAATCCAGCCAGTAGTCCATTAATCCTAGATACTAAACCCTAGACCCTAGATCCTTTAACGTAGATACTATATGCTTAACCCCAGATGCTACACGCTATACCATAGACCATTAGTCCTAGGCGCAAAACTCTAAACCTTGGATCTTAAGACTAGATTGTGAACAATAAAGCCTTAAACCAAGATGCTGGAGTCTTAAACCTAGATATTAAATCCTATACCCTAGACGCTTATATATAATCCTTTAACTCTAGATGCTAAATCCAGCCAGTAGTCCATGAATACTAGAAACTAAATTCTAGACCCTAGATCCTTAAACGTAGATCGTATATGCTTAAACCCAGACGCTACACGGTATACCATAGACCATTAATACTAGGCGCAAAACTCTAAACCCTATATCTTAAGACTAGATGTTAAACTATAAAGCGATAAACAAAGATTCTGCAGCTTTAAAACTAGAAGCATATCTATAATCCTTTAATGCTGATTGCTAAATGCAGATGGTAATCCATTAATCCTAGATACTAAACCCTCGACCCTAGATCCTTAAACGTAGATCGTATATGCTTAAAAGCAGACGCTACACGCTATACCATGGACCATTAATATTAGGCACAAAACTCTAAACCTTGGATCTTAAGACTAGATTGTGAAAAATAAAGCCTTTAACCAAGATGCTGCAGTCTTCACCCTAGGTATTAAATCCTGGACCCTAGACGCTTATCTATAATCCTTTAACTCTAGATGCTAAATCCAGCCAGTAGTCCATTAATACTAGATACTAAACCCTAGACCCTAGATCCTTAAACGTAGATACTATATTCTTAACCCGAGACGCTACACGCTATACCATAGACCATTAGTCCTAGGTGCAAAACTCTAAACCTTGGATCTTAAGACTAGATGTTAAACTATAAAGCGTTAAACAAAGATGCTGCAGCCTTAAAACTAGAAGCATATCTATAATCCTTTAATGCTGATTGCTAAATGCAGGTGGTAATCCATTAATCCTAGATACTAAACCCTAGACCCTAGATCCTTTAACGTAGATCGTATATGCTTAACCCCAGACGCTACACGCTATACCATAGACCATTAGTCCTAGGCGCAAAACTCTAAACCTTGGATCTTAAGACTAGATTGTGAACAATAAAGCCTTAAACCAAGATGCTGGAGTCTTAAACCTAGATATTAAATCCTATACCCTAGACGCTTATCTATAATCCTTTAACTCTAGATGCTAAATCCAGCCAGTAGTCCATTAATCCTAGATACTAAACCCTAGACCCTAGATCCTTAAACGTAGATCGTATATGCTTAACACCAAATGCTACACGCTATACCATAGACCATTAGTCCTAGGCGCAAAACTCTAAACACTAGATCTTAAGACTAGATGTTAAACTATAAAGAGTTAAACAAAGATGCCGCAGCTTTAAACCTAGAAGCATATCTATAATCCTTTAATGCTGATTGCTAAATGCAGATGGTAATCCATTAATCCTAGATACTAAACCCTAGACCCTGGATCCTTAAACGTAGATCGTATATGCTTAACCCCAGATGCTACACGCTATACCATAGACAATTAGTCCTAGGCGCAAAACTCTAAACCTTGGATCTTAAGACTAGATTGTGAACAATAAAGCCTTAAACCAAGACGCTGTAGTCTTAACCCTCGATATTAAATCCTGGACCCTAGACGCTTATCTATAATCCTTTAACACTAGATGCTAAATCCAGCCAGTAGTCCATTAATCCTAGAAACTAAATTCTAGACCCTAGATCCTTAAACGTAGATCGTATATGCTTAAACCCAGACGTTACACGGTATACCATAGACCATTAATACTAGGCGCAAAACTCTAAACCCTATATCTTAAGACTAGATGTTAAACTATAAAGCGATAAACAAAGATTCTGCAGCTTTAAAACTAGAAGCATATCTATAATCCTTTAATGCTGATTGCTAAATGCAGATGGTAATCCATTAATCCTAGATACTAAACCCTCGACCCTAGATCCTTAAACGTAGATCGTATATGCTTAAACCCAGACCCTACACGCTATACCATAAACCATTAATAGTACGCGCAAAACTCTAAACCTTGGATCTTAAGACTAGATTGTGAACAATAAAGCCTTTAACCAAGATGCTGCAGTCTTAACCCTAGATATTAAATCCTGCACCCTAGACGCTTATCTATAATCCTTTAACTCTAGATGCTAAATCCAGCCAGTAGTCCATTAATCCTAGATACTAAACCCTAGACCCTAGATCCTTAAACGTAGATACTATATTCTTAACCCGAGACGCTACACGCTATACCATAGACCATTAGTCCTAGGTGCAAAACTCTAAACCTTGGATCTTAAGACTAGATGTTAAACCAAAAAGCGTTAAACAAAGATGCTGCAGCTTTAAAACTAGAAGCATATCTATAATCCTTTAATGCTGACTGCTAAATGCAGGTGGTAATCCATTAATCCTAGATACTAAACCCTAGACCCTAGATCCTTAAACGTAGATCCTATATGCTTAAAACAAGACGCTACACGCTATACCATAGAACATTAGTCCTAGGCGCAAAACTCTAAATCTTGGATCTTAAGACTAGATTGTGAACAATTAAAGCCTTAAACCAAGATGCTGGAGTCTTAACCCTAGATATTAAATCCTGGACGCTAGACGCTTATCTATAATCCTTTAACAGTAGATGCTAAATCCAGCCAGTAGTCCATTAATCCTAGATACTAAACCCTAGACCCTAGATCCTTTAACGTAGATCATATATGCTTAACCCCAGACGCTACACGCTATACCATAGACCATTAGTCCTAGGCGCAAAACTCTAAACCTTGGATCTTAAGACTAGATGTTAAACTATAAAGCGTTAAACAAAGATGCTGCAGCCTTAAAACTAGAAGCATATCTATAATCCTTTAATGCTGATTGCTAAATGCAGGTGGTAATCCATTAATCCTAGATACTAAACCCTAGACCCTAGATCCTTTAACGTAGATCGTATATGCTTAACCCCAGACACTACACGCTATACCATAGACCATTAGTCCTAGGCGCAAAACTCTAAACCTTGGATCTTAAGACTAGATTGTGAACAATAAAGCCTTAAACCAAGATGCTGGAGTCTTAAACCTATGTATTAAATCCTATACCCTAGACGCTTATCTATAATCCTTTAACTCTAGATGCTAAATCCAGCCAGTAGTCCATTAATCCTAGAAACTAAATTCTACACCCTAGATCCTTAAACGTAGATACTATATGCTTAACCCCAGACGCTACACGCTATACCATAGACCAGTAGTCCTTGGTGCAAAACTCTAAACCTTGGATCTTAAGACTAGATGTAAAACTATAAAGCGTTAAACAAAGATGCTGCAGCTTTAAAACTAGAAGCATATCTATAATCCTTTAATGCTGATTGCTAAATGCAGATGGTAATCCATTAATCCTAGATACTAAACCCTAGACCCTAGATCCTTAAACGTAGATCGTATATGCTTAAACCCAGACGCTACACGCTATACCATAGACCATTAGTCGTTGGCGCAAAACTCTAAATCTTGGATCTTAAGACTAGATTGTGAACAATAAAGCCTTAAACCAAGATGCTGTAATCTTAACCCTTGATATTAAATCCTGGACCCTAGACGCTTATCTATAATCCTTTAACTCTAGATGCTAAATCCAGCCAGTAGTCCATTAATCCTAGATACTAAATTCTAGACCCTAGATCCTTAAACGTAGATCGTATATGCTTAACCCCAGACGCTACACGCTATACCATAGACCTTTAATACTAGGCGCAAAACTCTAAACCCTACATCTGAAGACTAGATGATAAACGATAAAGCGTTAAACCTAGATGCTGCAGCTTTAAGCATAGATAAATATCTCTAATCCTTTTACGCTGATTCCTAAATGCAGATGGTAATCCATTAATCCTAGATACTAAACCCTAGACCCTGGATCCTTTAACGTAGATCGTGTATGCTTAACCCCAGACGCTACACGCTATACCATAGACCATAAGTCCTAGGCGCAAAACTCTAAACCTTGGATCTTAAGACTAGATTGTGAACAATAAAGCCTTAAACCAAGATGCTGCAGTCTTAACCCTAGATATTAAATCCTGGAACCTAGACACTTATCTATAATCCTTTAACACTAGATGCTAAATCCAGCCAGTAGTCCATTAATCCTAGAAACTAAATTCTAGACCCTACATCCTTAAACGTAGATCGTATATGCTTAAACCCAGACGCTACACGCTATACCATAGACCATTAATACTAGGCGCAAAACTCTAAACCTTGGATCTTAAGACTAGATGTTAAACTATAAAGCGTTAAACAAAGATGCTGCAGCTTCAAACCAAGAAGCATATCTATAATCCTTTAATGCTGATTGCTAAATGCAGATGGAAATCCATTAATCATAGAAACTACACCCTAGACCCTAGATCCTTAAACGTAGATCGTATATGCTTAAACCCAGACCCTACACGCTATACCATAGACCATTAATACTAGGCACAAACTCTAAGCCCTACATCTTAAGACTAGATGTTAAACGATAAACCGTTAAACTTGGATGTTGCAGCTTTAAAGTAGAAGCATATCTATAACCCTTTAATGCTGATTGCTAAATGCAGATGGTAATCCATTAATCCTAGATACTAAACCCTAGACCCTAGATCCTTAAACGTAGATCGTATATGCTTAAACCCAGACGCTACACGCTATACCATAGACCATTAATCCTAGGCGCAAAACTCTAAACCTTGGATCTTAAGACTAGATTGTGAACAATAAAGCCTTTAACCAAGATGCTGGAGTCTTAACCCTAGATATTAAATCCTGGACCCTAGACGCTTAAGTATAATCCTTTAACACTAGATGCTAAATCCAGCCAGTAGTCCATTAGTCCTAGAAACTAAATTCTAAACCCTAGATCCTTAAACGTAGATCGTATATGCTTAAACCCAGACGCTACACGCTATACCATAGACCATTAGTCCTAGGCGCAAAACTCTAAACCTTGGATCTTAAGACTAGATTGTGAACAATAAAGCCTTAAACCAAGATGCTGCAGTCTTAACCCTAGATATTAAATCCTGCACCCTAGACGCTTATCTATAATCCTTTAACTGTAGATGCTAAATCCAGCCAGTAGTCCATTAATCCTAGATACTAAATTCTGGACCCTAGATCCTTAAACGTTGATCGTATATGCTTAACCCCAGACGCTACACGCTATACCACAGACCATTAGTCCTAGGTACAAAACTCTAAACCTTGGATCTTAAGACTAGATTGTGAACAATAAAGCCTTAAACCAAGATGCTGGAGTCTTAACCCTAGATATTAAATCCTGGACCTTAGACGCTTATCTATACTCCTTTAACTCTAGATGCTAAATCCAGCCAGTAGTCCATTAATACTAGAAACTAAATTCTAGACCCTAGATCCTTAAACGTAGATACTATATGCTTAACCCCAGACGCTACACGCTATACCATAGACCATTAATCCTAGGCGCAAAACTCTAAACCTTGGATCTTAAGACTACATTGTGAACAATAAAGCCTTAAACCAAGATGCTGCAGTCTTAACCCTAGATATTAAATCCTGGACCCTAGACGCTTATCTATAATCCTTTAACACTAGATGCTAAATCCAGCCAGTAGTCCATTAATCCTAGATACTAAACCCTAGACCCTAGATCCTTAAACGTAGATCGTATATGCTTAACCCCAGACGCTACACGATATACCATAGACCATTAGTCCTAGGCGCAAAACTCTAAACACTAGATCTTAAGACTAGATGTTAAACTATAAAGCGTTAAACAAAGATGCCGCAGCTTTAAACCTAGAAGCATATCTATAATCCTTTAATGCTGATTGCTAAATGCAGATGGTAAGCCATTAATCCTAGATACTAAACCCTAGACCCTGGATCCTTAAACGTAGATCGTATATGCTTAACCCCAGATGCTACACGCTATACCATAGACTATTAGTCCTAGGCGCAAAACTCTAAACCTTGGATCTTAAGACTAGATTGTGAACAATAAAGCCTTAAACCAAGATGCTGGAGTCTTAACCCTTGATATTCAATCCTGGACCCTAGACGCTTATCTATAATCCTTTAACTCTAGATGCTAAATCCAGCCAGTAGTCCATTAATCCTAGAAACTAAATTCTAGACCCTAGATCCTTAAACGTAGATCGTACATGCTTAAACCCAGATGCTACACGCTATACCATAGACCATTAGTCCTAGGCGCAAAACTCTAAACCTTGGATCTTAAGACTAGATGTTAAACTATAAAGCGTTAAACAAAGATGCTGCAGCTTTAAAACTAGAAGCATATCTATAATCCTTTAATGCTGATTGCTAAATGCAGATGGTAATCCATTAATCCTACATACTAAACCCTAGACCCTAGATCCTTAAACGTAGATCGTATATGCTTAAACCCAGACGCTACACGCTATACCATAGACCATTAATACTAGGCGCAAAACTCTAAACACTAGATCTTAAGACTAGATGTTAAACTATAAAGCGTTAAACAAAGATGCTGCAGCTTTAAACCTAGAAGCATATCTATAATCCTTTAATGCTGATTGCTAAATGCAGATGGTAATCCATTAATCCTAGATACTAAAACCTAGACCCTGGATCCTTAAACGTAGATCGTATATGCTTAACCCCAGATGCTACACGCTATACCATAGACCATTAGTCCTAGGCGCAAAACTCTAAACCTTGGATCTTAAGACTAGATTGTGAACAATAAAGCCTTAAACGAAGATGCTGGAGTCTTAACCCTTGATATTAAATCCTGGACCCTAGACACTTATCAATAATCCTTTAACTTTAGATGCTAAATCCAGCCAGTAGTCCATTAATCCTAGATACTAAACTCTAGACCCTAGATCCTTAAACGTAGATCGTATATGCTTAACCCCAGACGCTACACGCTATACCATAGACCATTAGTCGTTGGCGCAAAACTCTAAACCTTGGATCTTAGGACTAGATTGTGAACAATAAAGCCTTAAACCAAGATGCTGTAATCTTAACCCTTGATATTAAATCCTGGACCCTAGACGCTTATCTATAATCCTTTAACTCTAGATGCTAAATCCAGCCAGTAGTCCATTAATCCTAGATACTAAATTCTAGACCCTAGATCCTTAAACGTAGATCGTATATGCTTAACCCCAGACGCTACACGCTATACCATAGACCTTTAATACTAGGCGCAAAACTCTAAACCCTACATCTGAAGACTAGATGATAAACGATAAAGCGTTAAACCTAGATGCTGCAGCTTTAAACATAGATGAATATCTCTAAACCTTTTACGCTGATTCCTAAATGCAGATGGTAATCCATTAATCCTAGATACTAAACCCTAGACCCTGGATCCTTAAACGTAGATCGTGTATGCTTAACCCCAGACGCTACACGCTATACCATAGACCATAAGTCCTAGGCGCAAAACTCTAAACCTTGGATCTTAAGACTAGATTGTGAACAAGAAAGCCTTAAACCAAGATGCTGGAGTCTTAACCCTTGATATTAAATCCTGGACCCTAGACGCTTATCTAAAATCCTTTAACTCTAGATGCTAAATCCAGACAGTAGTCCATTAATCCTAGATACTAAACCCTAGACCCTAGATCCTTAAACGTAGATCGTATATGCTTAACCCCAGACGCTACACGCTATACCATAGACCATTAGTCCTAGGCGCAAAACTCTAAACCCTAGATCTTAAGACTATATGTTAAACTATGAAGCGTTAAACAAAGATGCTGCAGCTTTAAACCTAGAAGAATATCTATAATCCTTTAATGCTGATTGCTAAATGCAGATTGTAATCCATTAATCCTAGATACTAAACCCTAGACCCTAGATCCTTAAACGTAGATCGTATATGCTTAAACCCAGACCCTACACGCTATACCATAAACCATTAATAGCAGGCGCAAAACTCTAAACCTTGGATCTTAAGACTAGATTGTGAACAATAAAGCATTAAACCAAGATGCTGCCCTCTTAACCCTAGATATTAAATCCTGCACCCTAGCCGCTTATCTATAATCCTAATAACACTAGATGCTAAATCCAGCCAGTAGTCCATTAATCCTAGAAACTAAATTCTAGACCCTAGATCCTTAAACGTAGATCGTATATGCTTAAACCCAGACGCTACACGCTATACCATAGACCATTAACACTAGGCGCAAAACTCTAAACCTTAGATCTCAAGACTAGATGTTAAACTATAAAGCGTTAAACAAAGATGCTGCAGCTTTAAACCTAGAAGCATATCTATAATCCTTCAATGTTGATTGCAAAATGCAGATGGTAATCCATTAATCCTAGATAATAAACCCTAGACCCTAGATCCTTAAACGTAGATCGTATATGCTTAAACCCAGACGCTACACGCTATACCATAGACCATTAGTCCTAGGCGCAAAACTCTAAACCTTAGATCTCAAGACTAGATTGTGAACTATAAAGCGTTAAACAAAGGTGCTGCAGCTTTAAACCTAGAAGCATATCTATAATCCTTTAATGTTGATTGCAAAATGCAGATGGTAATCCATTAATCCTAGATAATAAACCCTAGACCCTAGATCCTTAAACGTAGATCGTATATGCTTAAACCCAGACGCTACACGCTATACCATAGACCATTTGTCCTAGGCGCAAAACTCTAAACCTTGGATCTTAAGACTAGATTGTGAACAATAAAGCCTTAAACCAAGATGCTGGAGCCTTAACAGTTCATATTTAATCCTGGACCCTTGACGCTTATCTATAATCCTTTAACACTAGTTGCTAAATCCAGCCAGTAGTCCATTAATCCTAGAAACTAAATTCTAGACCCTAGATCCTTAAACGTAGATCGTATATGCTTAAACCCAGACACTACACGCTATACCATAGACCATTAATACTAGGCGCAAATCTCTAAACCCTAGATCTTAAGACTATATGTTAAACTATGAAGCGTTAAACAAAGATGCTGCAGCTTTAAACCTAGAAGCATATCTATAATCCTTTAATGCTGATTGCTAAATGCAGATGGTAATCCATTAATCCTAGATACTAAACCCTAGACCCTAGATCCTTAAACGTAGATCGTATCTGCTTAAACCCAGACGCTACACGCTATACCATAGACCATTAGTCCTAGGCGCAAAACTCTAAACCTTGGATCTTAAGACTAGATTGTGAACAATAAAGCCTTAAACCAAGATGCTGCAGTCTTAACCCTAGATATTAAATCCTGGACCCTAGACGCTTATCTATAATGCTTTAACACTATGTGCTAAATCCAGCCAGTAGTCCATTAATCCTAGAAACTAAATTCTAGACCCTAGATCCTTAAACGTAGATCGTATATGCTTAAACCCAGACGCTACACGCTATACCATAGACCATTAGTCCTAGGCGCAAAACTCTAAACCCTAGATTTTAAAAATATATGTTAAACTATAATGCGTTAAACAAAGATGCTGCAGCTTTAAACCTAGAAGCATATCTATAATCATTTAATGCTGATTGCTAAATGCAGATTGTATTCCATTAATCCTAGATACTAAACCCTAGACCCTAGATCCTTAAACGTAGATCGTATATCCTTAAACCCAGGCGATACACGCTATACCATAGACCATTAGTCCTAGGCGCAAAACTCTAAACCTTGGATCTTAAGACTAGATTTTGAACAATAAAGCCTCAAACCAAGATGCTGCAATTTTAACCCTAGATATTAAATCCTGCACCCTAGACGCTTATCTATAATCCTTTAACACTAGATGCTAAATCCAGCCAGTAGTCCATTAATCCTAGATACTAAACCCTAGACCCTAGATCCTTAAACGTAGATCGTATATGCTTAAACCCAGACGTTACACGATATACCATAGACCATTAATAATAGGCGCAAAACTCTAAACCCTAGATCTTAAGACTATATGTTAAACTATGAAGCGTTAAACAAAGATGCTGCAGCTTTAAACCTAGAAGCATATCTATAATCCTTTAATGCTGATTGCTAAATGTAGATTGTAATCCATTAATCCTAGATACTAAACCCTAGACCCTAGATCCTTAAACGTAGATCGTATATACTTAAACCCAGACCCTACACGCTATACCATAAACCATTAATACTAGGCGGAAAACTCTAAACCTTGGATCTTAAGACTAGATTGTGAACAATAAAGCCTTTAACCAAGATGCTGGAGTCTTAACCCTAGATATTAAATCCTGGACCCTAGACGCTTATCTATAATCCTTTAACACTAGATGCTAAATCCAGCCAGTAGTCCATTAATCCTAGAAACTAAATTCTAGACCCGAGATCCTTAAACGTAGATAGTATATGCTTAACCCCAGACGCTACACGCTATACCATAGGCCATTAATACTAGGCGCAAAACTGTAAGCCCTACATCTTAAGACTAGATGTTAAACTATAAAGCGTTAAACAAAAATGATGCAGCTTTAAACCTAGAAGCCTATCTATAATCCTTTAATGCTGATTGCTAAATGCAGAGGGTAATCCATTACTCCTAGATAGTAAACCCTAGACCCTAGATCCTTAAACGTAGATCGTATATGTTTAAACCCAGAAGCTACATGCTATACCATAGACCATTAATACTAGGCGCAAATCTCTAAACCCTAGAAGTTAAGACTATATGTTAAACTATAAAGCGTTAAACCTAGATGCTGCAGCTTTAAACCTAGAAGCATATCTATAATCCTTTAATGCTGATTGCTAAATGCAGATGGTAATCCATTAATCCTAGATACTAAACCCTAGACCCTAGATCCTTAAACGTAGATCGTATATGCTTAAACCCAGACGCTACACGCTATACCATAGACCATTAGTCCTAGGCGCAAAACTCTAAACCTTGGATCTTAAGACTAGATTGTGAACAATAAAGCCTTAAACCAAGATGCTGCAGTCTTAAGCCTAGATATTAAATCCTGGACCTTAGACGCTTATCTATAATCCTTTAACACTAGATGCTAAATCCAGCCAGTAGTCCATTAATCCTAGATACTAAACCCTAGATCCTTAAACTTAGATCGTATATGCTTAAACCCAGATGCTACACGCTATACCATAGACCATTAATACTAGGCGCAAAACTGTAAGCCCTATATCTTAAGACTAAATGTTAAACTATAAAGCGTTAAACAAAAATGATGCAGCTTTAAACCTAGAAGCATATCTATAATCCTTTAATGCTGATTGCTAAATCCAGATGGTAATCCACTAATCCTAGATACTAAACCCTAGACCCTAGATCCTTAAACGTAGATCATATATGCTTAACCCCAGAAGCTACACGCTATACCATAGACCATTAGTCCTAGGCACAAAACTCTAAACCTTGGATCTTAAGACTAGCTTGTGAACATTAAAGCCTTAAACAAAGATGATGGAGTCTTAAACCTTGATATTAAATCCTGGACCCTAGATGCTTATCTATAATCCTTTAACTCTAGATGCTAAATCCAGCCAGTAGTCCATTAATCCTAGATACTAAATTCTAGACCCTAGATCCTTAAACGTTGATCGTATATGCTTAAACCCAGACGCTACACGCTATACCATAGACCATTAATACTAGGCACAAAACTCTAAGCCCTACATCTTAAGACTAGATGTTAAAGGATAAAGAGTTAAACCTAGATGATGCAGCTTTAAACCTAGAAGCATATCTATAATCCTTCAATGTTGATTGCAAAATGCAGATGGTAATCCATTAATCCTAGATAATAAACCCTAGACCCTAGATCCTTAAACGTAGATCGTATATGCTTAAACCCAGACGCTACACGCTATACCATAGACCATTAATCCTAGGCGCAAAACTCTAAACCTTAGATCTCAAGACTAGATTGTGAACTATAAAGCGTTAAACAAAGGTGCTGCAGCTTTAAACCTAGAAGCATATCTATAATCCTTTAATGTTGATTGCAAAATGCAGATGGTAATCCATTAATCCTAGATAATAAACCCTAGACCCTAGATCCTTAAACGTATATCGTATATGCTTAAACCCAGGCGATACACGCTATACCATAGACCACTAGTCCTAGGCGGAAAACTCTAAACCTTGGATCTTAAGACTAGATTGTGAACAATAAAGCCTTAAACCAAGATGCTGCAATCTTAACCCTAGATATTAAATCCTGCACCCTAGCCGCTTATCTATAAAGCTTTAACACTATATGCTAAATCCAGCCAGTAGTCCATTAATCCTAGAAACTAAATTCTAGACCCTAGATCCTTAAACGTAGATCGTATATGCTTAAACCCAGATGCTACACGCTATACCATAGACCATTAAAACTAGGCGCAAAACTCTAAACCCTAGATCTTAAGACTATATGTTAAACTATGAAGCGTTAAACAAAGATGCTGCAGCTTTAAACCTAGAAGCATATCTATAATCCTTTATTGCTGATTGCTAATTACAGATTGTAATCCATTAATCCTAGATACTAAACCCTAAACCCTAGATCCTTAAACGTAGATCGTATATGCTTAAACCAAGACCCTACACTCTATACCATAAACCATTAATAGTACGCGCAAAACTCTAAACCTTGGATCTTAAGACTAGATTGTGAACAATAAAGCCTTAAACCAAGATGCTGGAGTCTTAAGCCTTGATATTAAATCCTGGACCCTAGACGCTTATCTATAATGCTTTAACACTATGTGCTAAATCCAGCCAGTAATCCATTAATCCTAGAAAGTAAATTCTAGACCCTAGATCCTTAAACGTAGATCGTATATGCTTAAACCCGGACGCT
>NC_067284.1:60292859-60378887 GCF_020740795.1 Apus apus | reverse complement strand
CTTAAACCCAGACGCTACACGCTATACCATAGACCATTAGTCCTAGGCGCAAAACTCTAAACCTTGGATCTTAAGACTAGATTGTGAACAATAAAGCCTTAAACCAAGATGCTGCAGTCTTAACCCTAGATATTAAATCCGGTACCCTAGACGCTTATCTATAATCCTTTAACACTAGATGCTAAATCCAGCCAGTAGTCCATTAATCCTAGAAACTAAACCCTAGACCCTAGATCCTTAAACGTAGATCGTATATGCTTAAACCCAGACGCTACACGCTATACCATAGACCATTAATACTAGGCGCAAAACTCTAAGCCCTAGATCTTAAGACTAGATGTTAAACTATAAAGCGTTAAACCTAGATGCTGCAGCTTTAAACCTAGAAGCATATCTACAATCCTTTAACGCTGATTGCTAAATGCAGATGGTAATCCATTAATCCTAGAAACTAAACCCTAGACCCTAGATCCTTAAACGTAGATCGTATATGCTTAAACCCAGACGCTACACGCTATACCATAGACCATTAATACTAGGCGCAAAACTCTAAGCCCTAGATCTTAAGACTAGATGTTAAACGATAAAGCGTTAAACCTAGATGCTGCAGCTTTAAACCTAGAAGCATATCTATAATCCTTTAACGCTGATTGCTAAATGCAGATGGTAATCCATTAATCCTAGAAACTAAACCCTAGACCCTAGATCCTTAAACGTAGATCGTATATGCTTAAACCCAGACGCTACACGCTATACCATAGACCATTAGTCCTAGGCGCAAAACTCTAAACCTTGGATCTTAAGACTAGATTGTGAACAATAAAGCCTTAAACCAAGATGCTGCAGTCTTAACCCTAGATATTAAATCCGGTACCCTAGACGATTATCTATAATCCTTTAACACTAGATGCTAAATCCAGCCAGTAGTCCATTAATCCTAGAAACTAAATTCTAGACCCTAGATCCTTAAACGTAGATCGTATATGCTTAAACCCAGACGCTACACGCTATACCATAGACCATTAATACTAGGCGCAAAACTCTAAGCCCTAGATCTTAAGACTAGATGTTAAACTATAAAGCGTTAAACCTAGATGCTGCAGCTTTAAACCTAGAAGCATATCTATAATCCTTTAACGCTGATTGCTAAATGCAGATGGTAATCCATTAATCCTAGAAACTAAACCTAGACCCTAGATCCTTAAACGTAGATCGTATATGCTTAAACCCAGACGCTACACGCTATACCATAGACCATTAATACTAGGCGCAAAACTCTAAGCCCTAGATCTTAAGACTAGATGTTAAACTATAAAGCGTTAAACCAAGATGCTGCAGCTTTAAACCTAGAAGCATATCTATAATCCTTTAATGCTGATTGCTAAATGCAGATGGTAATCCATTAATCCTAGATACTAAACCCTAGACCCTAGATCCTTAAACGTAGATCGTATATGCTTAACCCCAGACGCTACACGCTATACCATAGACCATTAGTCCTAGGCGCAAAACTCTAAACCTTGGATCTTAAGACTAGATTGTGAACAATAAAGCCTTAAACCAAGATGCTGCAGTCTTAACCCTAGATATTAAATCCGGTACCCTAGACGATTATCTATAATCCTTTAACACTAGATGCTAAATCCAGCCAGTAGTCCATTAATCCTAGAAACTAAATTCTAGACCCTAGATCCTTAAACGTAGATCGTATATGCTTAAACCCAGACGCTACACGCTATACCATAGACCATTAATACTAGGCGCAAAACTCTAAGCCCTAGATCTTAAGACTAGATGTTAAACTATAAAGCGTTAAACCTAGATGCTGCAGCTTTAAACCTAGAAGCATATCTATAATCCTTTAACGCTGATTGCTAAATGCAGATGGTAATCCATTAATCCTAGAAACTAAAACCTAGACCCTAGATCCTTAAACGTAGATCGTATATGCTTAAACCCAGACGCTACACGCTATACCATAGACCATTAGTCCTAGGCGCAAAACTCTAAGCCCTAGATCTTAAGACTAGATGTTAAACTATAAAGCGTTAAACCTAGATGCTGCAGCTTTAAACCTAGAAGCATATCTATAATCCTTTAACGCTGATTGCTAAATGCAGATGGTAATCCATTAATCCTAGAAACTAAACCCTAGACCCTAGATCCTTAAACGTAGATCGTATATGCTTAAACCCAGACGCTACACGCTATACCATAGACCATTAATACTAGGCGCAAAACTCTAAGCCCTAGATCTTAAGACTAGATGTTAAACGATAAAGCGTTTAACCTAGATGCTGCAGCTTTAAACCTAGAAGCATATCTATAATCCTTTAACGCTGATTGCTAAATGCAGATGGTAATCCATTAATCCTAGACCCTAGATCCTTAAACGTAGATCGTATATGCTTAACCCAGACGCTACACGCTATACCCTAGACCATTAGTCCTAGGCGCAAAACTCTAAACCTTGGATCTTAAGACTAGATTGTGAACAATAAAGCCTTAAACCAAGATGCTGCAGTCTTAACCCTAGATCTTAAATCCTGGACCCTAGACGATTATCTATAATCCCTTAACACTAGATGCTAAATCCAGCCAGTAGTCCATTAATCCTAGAAACTAAATTCTAGACCCTAGATCCTTAAACGTAGATCGTATATGCTTAAACCCAGACGCTACACGCTATACCATAGACCATTAATACTAGGCGCAAAACTCTAAGCCCTAGATCTTAAGACTAGATGTTAAACTATAAAGCGTTAAACCTAGATGCTGCAGCTTTAAACCTAGAAGCATATCTATAATCCTTTAACGCTGATTGCTAAATGCAGATGGTAATCCATTAATCCTAGAAACTAAACCCTAGACCCTAGATCCTTAAACGTAGATCGTATATGCTTAAACCCAGACGCTACACGCTATACCATAGACCATTAGTCCTAGGCGCAAAACTCTAAACCTTGGATCTTAAGACTAGATTGTGAACAATAAAGCCTTAAACCAAGATGCTGCAGTCTTAACCCTAGATATTAAATCCGGTACCCTAGACGATTATCTATAATCCTTTAACACTAGATGCTAAATCCAGCCAGTAGTCCATTAATCCTAGAAACTAAATTCTAGACCCTAGATCCTTAAACGTAGATCGTATATGCTTAAACCCAGACGCTACACGCTATACCATAGACCATTAATACTAGGCGCAAAACTCTAAGCCCTAGATCTTAAGACTAGATGTTAAACTATAAAGCGTTAAACCTAGATGCTGCAGCTTTAAACCTAGAAGCATATCTATAATCCTTTAACGCTGATTGCTAAATGCAGATGGTAATCCATTAATCCTAGAAACTAAACCCTAGACCCTAGATCCTTAAACGTAGATCGTATATGCTTAACCCCAGACGCTACACGCTATACCATAGACCATTAGTCCTAGGCGCAAAACTCTAAGCCCTTGATCTTAAGACTAGATTGTGAACAATAAAGCCTTAAACCAAGATGCTGCAGTCTTAACCCTAGATATTAAATCCGGTACCCTAGACGATTATCTATAATCCTTTAACACTAGATGCTAAATCCAGCCAGTAGTCCATTAATCCTAGAAACTAAATTCTAGACCCTAGATCCTTAAACGTAGATCGTATATGCTTAAACCCAGACCCTACACGCTATACCATAGACCATTAATACTAGGCGCAAAACTCTAAGCCCTAGATCTTAAGACTAGATGTTAAACTATAAAGCGTTAAACCTAGATGCTGCAGCTTTAAACCTAGAAGCATATCTATAATCCTTTAACGCTGATTGCTAAATGCAGATGGTAATCCATTAATCCTAGAAACTAAACCCTAGACCCTAGATCCTTAAACGTAGATCGTATATGCTTAAACCCAGACGCTACACGCTATACCATAGACCATTAATACTAGGCGCAAAACTCTAAGCCCTAGATCTTAAGACTAGATGTTAAACTATAAAGCGTTAAACCTAGATGCTGCAGCTTTAAACCTAGAAGCATATCTATAATCCTTTAACGCTGATTGCTAAATGCAGATGGTAATCCATTAATCCTAGAAACTAAACCCTAGACCCTAGATCCTTAAACGTAGATCGTATATGCTTAAACCCAGACGCTACACGCTATACCATAGACCATTAGTCCTAGGCGCAAAACTCTAAGCCCTAGATCTTAAGACTAGATGTTAAACTATAAAGCGTTAAACCTAGATGCTGCAGCTTTAAACCTAGAAGCATATCTATAATCCTTTAACGCTGATTGCTAAATGCAGATGGTAATCCATTAATCCTAGAAACTAAAACCTAGACCCTAGATCCTTAAACGTAGATCGTATATGCTTAACCCAGACGCTACACGCTATACCATAGACCATTAGTCCTAGGCGCAAAACTCTAAACCTTGGATCTTAAGACTAGATTGTGAACAATAAAGCCTTAAACCAAGATGCTGCAGTCTTAACCCTAGATATTAAATCCGGTACCCTAGACGATTATCTATAATCCTTTAACACTAGATGCTAAATCCAGCCAGTAGTCCATTAATCCTAGAAACTAAATTCTAGACCCTAGATCCTTAAACGTAGATCGTATATGCTTAAACCCAGACCCTACACGCTATACCATAGACCATTAATACTAGGCGCAAAACTCTAAGCCCTAGATCTTAAGACTAGATGTTAAACTATAAAGCGTTAAACCTAGATGCTGCAGCTTTAAACCTAGAAGCATATCTATAATCCTTTAACGCTGATTGCTAAATGCAGATGGTAATCCATTAATCCTAGAAACTAAACCCTAGACCCTAGATCCTTAAACGTAGATCGTATATGCTTAACCCCAGACGCTACACGCTATACCATAGACCATTAGTCCTAGGCGCAAAACTCTAAACCTTGGATCTTAAGACTAGATTGTGAACAATAAAGCCTTAAACCAAGATGCTGCAGTCTTAACCCTAGATATTAAATCCGGTACCCTAGACGATTATCTATAATCCTTTAACACTAGATGCTAAATCCAGCCAGTAGTCCATTAATCCTAGAAACTAAATTCTAGACCCTAGATCCTTAAACGTAGATCGTATATGCTTAAACCCAGACGCTACACGCTATACCATAGACCATTAATACTAGGCGCAAAACTCTAAGCCCTAGATCTTAAGACTAGATGTTAAACTATAAAGCGTTAAACCTAGATGCTGCAGCTTTAAACCTAGAAGCATATCTATAATCCTTTAACGCTGATTGCTAAATGCAGATGGTAATCCATTAATCCTAGAAACTAAACCCTAGACCCTAGATCCTTAAACGTAGATCGTATATGCTTAAACCCAGACGCTACACGCTATACCATAGACCATTAGTCCTAGGCGCAAAACTCTAAGCCCTAGATCTTAAGACTAGATGTTAAACTATAAAGCGTTAAACCTAGATGCTGCAGCTTTAAACCTAGAAGCATATCTATAATCCTTTAACGCTGATTGCTAAATGCAGATGGTAATCCATTAATCCTAGAAACTAAACCCTAGACCCTAGATCCTTAAACGTAGATCGTATATGCTTAACCCCAGACGCTACACGCTATACCATAGACCATTAGTCCTAGGCGCAAAACTCTAAACCTTGGATCTTAAGACTAGATTGTGAACAATAAAGCCTTAAACCAAGATGCTGCAGTCTTAACCCTAGATATTAAATCCGGTACCCTAGACGATTATCTATAATCCTTTAACACTAGATGCTAAATCCAGCCAGTAGTCCATTAATCCTAGAAACTAAATTCTAGACCCTAGATCCTTAAACGTAGATCGTATATGCTTAAACCCAGACCCTACACGCTATACCATAGACCATTAATACTAGGCGCAAAACTCTAAGCCCTAGATCTTAAGACTAGATGTTAAACTATAAAGCGTTAAACCTAGATGCTGCAGCTTTAAACCTAGAAGCATATCTATAATCCTTTAACGCTGATTGCTAAATGCAGATGGTAATCCATTAATCCTAGAAACTAAACCCTAGACCCTAGATCCTTAAACGTAGATCGTATATGCTTAAACCCAGACGCTACACGCTATACCATAGACCATTAGTCCTAGGCGCAAAACTCTAAGCCCTAGATCTTAAGACTAGATGTTAAACTATAAAGCGTTAAACCTAGATGCTGCAGCTTTAAACCTAGAAGCATATCTACAATCCTTTAACGCTGATTGCTAAATGCAGATGGTAATCCATTAATCCTAGAAACTAAACCTAGACCCTAGATCCTTAAACGTAGATCGTATATGCTTAAACCCAGACGCTACACGCTATACCATAGACCATTAATACTAGGCGCAAAACTCTAAGCCCTAGATCTTAAGACTAGATGTTAAACTATAAAGCGTTAAACCTAGATGCTGCAGCTTTAAACCTAGAAGCATATCTATAATCCTTTAACGCTGATTGCTAAATGCAGATGGTAATCCATTAATCCTAGAAACTAAACCCTAGACCCTAGATCCTTAAACGAAGATCGTATATGCTTAAACCCAGACGCTACACGCTATACCATAGACCATTAATACTAGGCGCAAAACTCTAAGCCCTAGATCTTAAGACTAGATGTTAAACTATAAAGCGTTAAACAAAGATGCTGCAGCTTTAAACCTAGAAGCATATCTATAATCCTTTAACGCTGATTGCTAAATGCAGATGGTAATCCATTAATCCTAGATACTAAACCCTAGACCCTAGATCCTTAAACGTAGATCGTATATGCTTAAACCCAGACGCTACACGCTATACCATAGACATTAGTCCTAGGCGCAAAACTCTAAACCTTGGATCTTAAGACTAGATTGTGAACAATAAAGCCTTAAACCAAGATGCTGCAGTCTTAACCCTAGATATTAAATCCGGTACCCTAGACGCTTATCTATAATCCTTTAACACTAGATGCTAAATCCAGCCAGTAGTCCATTAATCCTAGAAACTAAATTCTAGACCCTAGATCCTTAAACGTAGATCGTATATGCTTAAACCCAGACCCTACACGCTATACCATAGACCATTAATCCTAGGCGCAAAACTCTAAGCCCTAGATCTTAAGACTAGATGTTAAACTATAAAGCGTTAAACCTAGATGCTGCAGCTTTAAACCTAGAAGCATATCTATAATCCTTTAACGCTGATTGCTAAATGCAGATGGTAATCCATTAATCCTAGAAACTAAAACCTAGACCCTAGATCCTTAAACGTAGATCGTATATGCTTAAACCCAGACGCTACACGCTATACCATAGACCATTAGTCCTAGGCGCAAAACTCTAAGCCCTAGATCTTAAGACTAGATGTTAAACTATAAAGCGTTAAACCTAGATGCTGCAGCTTTAAACCTAGAAGCATATCTATAATCCTTTAACGCTGATTGCTAAATGCAGATGGTAATCCATTAATCCTAGAAACTAAACCCTAGACCCTAGATCCTTAAACGTAGATCGTATATGCTTAACCCCAGACGCTACACGCTATACCATAGACCATTAGTCCTAGGCGCAAAACTCTAAACCTTGGATCTTAAGACTAGATTGTGAACAATAAAGCCTTAAACCAAGATGCTGCAGTCTTAACCCTAGATATTAAATCCGGTACCCTAGACGATTATCTATAATCCTTTAACACTAGATGCTAAATCCAGCCAGTAGTCCATTAATCCTAGAAACTAAATTCTAGACCCTAGATCCTTAAACGTAGATCGTATATGCTTAAACCCAGACGCTACACGCTATACCATAGACCATTAATACTAGGCGCAAAACTCTAAGCCCTAGATCTTAAGACTAGATGTTAAACGATAAAGCGTTAAACCTAGATGCTGCAGCTTTAAACCTAGAAGCATATCTATAATCCTTTAACGCTGATTGCTAAATGCAGATGGTAATCCATTAATCCTAGAAACTAAAACCTAGACCCTAGATCCTTAAACGTAGATCGTATATGCTTAAACCCAGACGCTACACGCTATACCATAGACCATTAGTCCTAGGCGCAAAACTCTAAGCCCTAGATCTTAAGACTAGATGTTAAACTATAAAGCGTTAAACCTAGATGCTGCAGCTTTAAACCTAGAAGCATATCTACAATCCTTTAACGCTGATTGCTAAATGCAGATGGTAATCCATTAATCCTAGAAACTAAACCCTAGACCCTAGATCCTTAAACGTAGATCGTATATGCTTAAACCCAGACGCTACACGCTATACCATAGACCATTAATACTAGGCGCAAAACTCTAAGCCCTAGATCTTAAGACTAGATGTTAAACGATAAAGCGTTAAACCTAGATGCTGCAGCTTTAAACCTAGAAGCATATCTATAATCCTTTAACGCTGATTGCTAAATGCAGATGGTAATCCATTAATCCTAGAAACTAAACCCTAGACCCTAGATCCTTAAACGTAGATCGTATATGCTTAAACCCAGACGCTACACGCTATACCATAGACCATTAATACTAGGCGCAAAACTCTAAGCCCTAGATCTTAAGACTAGATGTTAAACTATAAAGCGTTAAACCAAGATGCTGCAGCTTTAAACCTAGAAGCATATCTATAATCCTTTAACGCTGATTGCTAAATGCAGATGGTAATCCATTAATCCTAGATACTAAACCCTAGACCCTAGATCCTTAAACGTAGATCGTATATGCTTAACCCCAGACGCTACACGCTATACCATAGACCATTAGTCCTAGGCGCAAAACTCTAAACCTTGGATCTTAAGACTAGATTGTGAACAATAAAGCCTTAAACCAAGATGCTGCAGTCTTAACCCTAGATATTAAATCCGGTACCCTAGACGATTATCTATAATCCTTTAACACTAGATGCTAAATCCAGCCAGTAGTCCATTAATCCTAGAAACTAAATTCTAGACCCTAGATCCTTAAACGTAGATCGTATATGCTTAAACCCAGACCCTACACGCTATACCATAGACCATTAATACTAGGCGCAAAACTCTAAGCCCTAGATCTTAAGACTAGATGTTAAACGATAAAGCGTTAAACCTAGATGCTGCAGCTTTAAACCTAGAAGCATATCTATAATCCTTTAACGCTGATTGCTAAATGCAGATGGTAATCCATTAATCCTAGAAACTAAACCCTAGACCCTAGATCCTTAAACGTAGATCGTATATGCTTAAACCCAGACGCTACACGCTATACCATAGACCATTAGTCCTAGGCGCAAAACTCTAAGCCCTAGATCTTAAGACTAGATGTTAAACTATAAAGCGTTAAACCTAGATGCTGCAGCTTTAAACCTAGAAGCATATCTATAATCCTTTAACGCTGATTGCTAAATGCAGATGGTAATCCATTAATCCTAGAAACTAAACCCTAGACCCTAGATCCTTAAACGTAGATCGTATATGCTTAACCCCAGACGCTACACGCTATACCATAGACCATTAGTCCTAGGCGCAAAACTCTAAACCTTGGATCTTAAGACTAGATTGTGAACAATAAAGCCTTAAACCAAGATGCTGCAGTCTTAACCCTAGATATTAAATCCGGTACCCTAGACGATTATCTATAATCCTTTAACACTAGATGCTAAATCCAGCCAGTAGTCCATTAATCCTAGAAACTAAATTCTAGACCCTAGATCCTTAAACGTAGATCGTATATGCTTAAACCCAGACCCTACACGCTATACCATAGACCATTAATACTAGGCGCAAAACTCTAAGCCCTAGATCTTAAGACTAGATGTTAAACGATAAAGCGTTAAACCTAGATGCTGCAGCTTTAAACCTAGAAGCATATCTATAATCCTTTAACGCTGATTGCTAAATGCAGATGGTAATCCATTAATCCTAGAAACTAAACCCTAGACCCTAGATCCTTAAACGTAGATCGTATATGCTTAAACCCAGACGCTACACGCTATACCATAGACCATTAATACTAGGCGCAAAACTCTAAGCCCTAGATCTTAAGACTAGATGTTAAACGATAAAGCGTTAAACCTAGATGCTGCAGCTTTAAACCTAGAAGCATATCTATAATCCTTTAACGCTGATTGCTAAATGCAGAAGGTAATCCATTAATCCTAGAAACTAAACCCTAGACCCTAGATCCTTAAACGTAGATCGTATATGCTTAACCCCAGACGCTACACGCTATACCATAGACCATTAGTCCTAGGCGCAAAACTCTAAACCCTGGATCTTAAGACTAGATTGTGAACAATAAAGCCTTAAACCAAGATGCTGCAGTCTTAACCCTAGATATTAAATCCGGTACCCTAGACGCTTATCTATAATCCTTTAACACTAGATGCTAAATCCAGCCAGTAGTCCATTAATCCTAGAAACTAAATTCTAGACCCTAGATCCTTAAACGTAGATCGTATATGCTTAAACCCAGACGCTACACGCTATACCATAGACCATTAATACTAGGCGCAAAACTCTAAGCCCTACATTTTAAGACTAGATGTTAAACTATAAAGCGTTAAACCTAGATGCTGCAGCTTTAAACCTAGAAGCATATCTATAATCCTTTAACGCTGATTGCTAAATGCAGATGGTAATCCATTAATCCTAGAAACTAAACCCTAGACCCTAGATCCTTAAACGTAGATCGTATATGCTTAAACCCAGACGCTACACGCTATACCATAGACCATTAGTACTAGGCGCAAAACTCTAAGCCCTAGATCTTAAGACTAGATGTTAAACGATAAAGCGTTAAACCAAGATGCTGCAGCTTTAAACCTAGAAGCATATCTATAATCCTTTAACGCTGATTGCTAAATGCAGATGGTAATCCATTAATCCTAGATACTAAACCCTAGACCCTAGATCCTTAAACGTAGATCGTATATGCTTAACCCCAGACGCTACACGCTATACCATAGACCATTAGTCCTAGGCGCAAAACTCTAAACCTTGGATCTTAAGACTAGATTGTGAACAATAAAGCCTTAAACCAAGATGCTGTAGTCTTAACCCTAGATATTAAATCCGGTACCCTAGACGCTTATCTATAATCCTTTAACACTAGATGCTAAATCCAGACAGTAGTCCATTAATCCTAGAAACTAAATTCTAGACCCTAGATCCTTAAACGTAGATCGTATATGCTTAAACCCAGACGCTACACGCTATACCATAGACCATTAATACTAGGCGCAAAACTCTAAGCCCTAGATCTTAAGACTAGATGTTAAACTATAAAGCGTTAAACCTAGATGCTGCAGCTTTAAACCTAGAAGCATATCTATAATCCTTTAACGCTGATTGCTAAATGCAGATGGTAATCCATTAATCCTAGAAACTAAACCCTAGACCCTAGATCCTTAAACGTAGATCGTATATGCTTAACCCCAGACGCTACACGCTATACCATAGACCATTAGTCCTAGGCGCAAAACTCTAAACCTTGGATCTTAAGACTAGATTGTGAACAATAAAGCCTTAAACCAAGATGCTGCAGTCTTAACCCTAGATATTAAATCCGGTACCCTAGACGCTTATCTATAATCCTTTAACACTAGATGCTAAATCCAGCCAGTAGTCCATTAATCCTAGAAACTAAATTCTAGACCCTAGATCCTTAAACGTAGATCGTATATGCTTAAACCCAGACGCTACACGCTATACCATAGACCATTAATACTAGGCGCAAAACTCTAAGCCCTAGATCTTAAGACTAGATGTTAAACTATAAAGCGTTAAACCTAGATGCTGCAGCTTTAAACCTAGAAGCATATCTATAATCCTTTAACGCTGATTGCTAAATGCAGATGGAAATCCATTAATCCTAGAAACTAAACCCTAGACCCTAGATCCTTAAACGTAGATCGTATATGCTTAAACCCAGACGCTACACGCTATACCATAGACCATTAGTCCTAGGCGCAAAACTCTAAGCCCTAGATCTTAAGACTAGATGTTAAACGATAAAGCGTTAAACCTAGATGCTGCAGCTTTAAACCTAGAAGCATATCTATAATCCTTTAACGCTGATTGCTAAATCCAGCCAGTAGTCCATTAATCCTAGAAACTAAATCCTAGACCCTAGATCCTTAAACGTAGATCGTATATGCTTAACCCCAGACGCTACACGCTATACCATAGACCATTAGTCCTAGGCGCAAAACTCTAAACCTTGGATCTTAAGACTAGATTGTGAACAATAAAGCCTTAAACCAAGATGCTGCAGTCTTAACCCTAGATATTAAATCCGGTACCCTAGACCCTTATCTATAATCCTTTAATACTAGATGCTAAATCCAGCCAGTAGTCCATTAATCCTAGAAACTAAATTCCAGACCCTAGATCCTTAAATGTAGATCGTATCTGCTTAAACCCAGACCCTACACGCTATACCAGAGACCATTAATACTAGGCGCAAAACTCTAAGCCCTACATTTTAAGACTAGATGTTAAACGATAAAGCGTTAAACCTAGATGCTGCAGCTTTAAACCTAGAAGCATATCTATAATCCTTTAACGCTGATTGCTAAATGCAGATGGTAATCCATTAATCCTAGAAACTAAATTCTAGACCCTAGATCCTTAAACGTAGATCGTATATGCTTAACCCCAGACGCTACAAGCTATACCACAGACCATTAGTCCTAGGCGCAAAACTCTAAACCTTGGAGCTTAAGACTAGATTGTGAACAATAAAGCCTTAAACCAAGATGCTGTAGTCTTAACCCTAAATATTAAATCCTGGACCCTAGACGCTTATCTATAATCCTTTAACACTAGATGCTAAATCAAGCCAGTAGTCTAATAATCCTAGAAACTAAATTCTAGACCCTAGATCCTTAAATGTAGATCGTATCTGCTTAAACCTAGACGCTACACACTATACCATAGACCATTAATACTAGGCGCAAAACTCTAAGCCCTAGATCTTAAGACTAGATGTTAAACGGTAAAGCGTTAAACCTAGATGCTGCAGCTTTAAAACTAGAAGCATATCTATAATCCTTTAATGCTGATTGCTAAATGCAGAAGGTAATCCATTAATCCTAGATACTAAACCCTAGACCCTAGATCCTTAAACGTAGATCGTATATGCTTAAACCCAGACCCTACACGCTATACCATAGACCATTAATCCTAGGCGCGAAACTCTAAACCCTAGATCTTTACACTAGATGTTAAAAGATAAAGCGTTAAACCTAGATGCTGCAGCTTTAAACCTAGAAGCATATCTATAATCCTTTAATGCTGATTGCTAAATGCAGATGGTAATCCATTAATCCTAGATACTAAACCCTAGACCCTAGATCCTTAAAAGTAGATCGTATATGCTTAACCCCAGACGCTACACGCTATACCATAGACCATTAATACTAGGTGCAAAACTCTAAGCCCTAGATCTTAAGACTAGATGTTAAACTATAAAGCGTTAAACCTAGATGCTGCAGCTTTAAAACTAGAAGCATATCTATAATCCTTTAACGCTGATTGCTAAATGCAGATGGAAATCCATTAATCCCAGAAACTAAACCCTAGACCCTAGATCCTTAAACGTAGATCGTATATGCTTAAACCCAGACCCTACACGCTATACCATAGACCATTAATCCTAGGCGCAAAACTCTAAACCCTAGATCTTAAGACTAGATGTTAAACGATAAAGCGTTAAACCTAGATGCTGCAGCTTTAAACCTAGAAGCATATCTATAATCCTTTAACGCTGATTGCTAAATGCAGATGGTAATCCATTAATCCTAGACCCTAGATCCTTAAACGTAGATCGTATATGCTTAACCCCAGACGCTACACGCTATACCATAGACCATTAGTCCTAGGCGCAAAACTCTAAACCTTGGATCTTAAGACTAGATTGTGAACAATAAAGCCTTAAACCAAGATGCTGCAGTCTTAACCCTAGATATTAAATCCTGGACCCTAGACGCTTATCTATAATCCTTTAACACTAGATGCTAAATCCAGCCAGTAGTCCATTAATCCTAGAAACTAAATTCTAGACCCTAGATCCTTAAACGTAGATCGTATATGCTTAAACCCAGACCCTACACGCTATACCATAGACCATTAATACTAGGCGCAAAACTCTAAGCCCTAGATCTTAAGACTAGATGTTAAACTATAAAGCGTTAAACCTAGATGCTGCAGCTTTAAACCTAGAAGCATATCTATAATCCTTTAACGCTGATTGCTAAATGCAGATGGTAATCCATTAATCCTAGATACTAAACCCTAGACCCTAGATCCTTAAACGTAGATCGTATATGCTTAAACCCAGACCCTACACGCTATACCATAGACCATTAGTCCTAGGCGCAAAACTCTAAACCTTGGATCTTAAGACTAGATTGTGAACAATAAAGCCTTAAACCAAGATGCTGGAGTCTTAACCCCAGATATTAAATCCTGGACCCTAGACGCTTATCTATAATCCTTTAACTCTAGATGCTAAATCCAGACAGTAGTCCATTAATCCTAGATACTAAATTCTAGACCCTAGATCCTTAAACGTAGATCGTATATGTTTAACCCTAGACCCTACACGCTATACCATAGACCATTAATCCTAGGCGCGAAACTCTAAACCCTAGATCTTTAGACTAGATGTTAAAAGATAAAGCGTTAAACCTAGATGCTGCAGCTTTAAACCTAGAAGCATATCTATAATCCTTTAACGGTGATTGATAAATGCAGATGGTAATCCATTAATGTTAGATACTAAACCCTAGCCCATAGATTCTTAAAAGTAGATCGAATATGCTTCACCCCAGACACTACACGCTATACCATAGACCATTAGTCCTAGGCGCAAAACTCTAAACCTTGGATCTTAAGACTAGATTGTGAACAATAAAGCCCTAAAACAAGATGCTGGAGTCTTAACCCTGGATATTAAATCCTGGAGCCTAGATACTTATCTATAATCCTTTAACACTAGATGCTAAATCCAGCCAGTAGTCCTTTAATCCTAGAAACTAAATTCTAGACCCTAGATCCTTAAACGTAGATCATATATGCTTAAACCCAGACGCTACACGCTATACCATAGATCTTTAATACTAGGTGCAAAAGTCTAAGCCCTAGATCTTAAGACTTGATGTTAAACGATAAAGCGTTTAACCTAGATGCTGCAGCTTTAAACCTAGAAGCATATCGATAATCTTTTAACTCTAGATGCTAAATCTAGACAGTAGTCCATTAATCCTAGATACTAAAATCTAGACCCTAGATCCTTAAACGTAGATCGTATATGCTTAAACCCAGACCCTACATGCTATACCATAGACCATTAATACTAGGCGCAAAACTCTAAGCCCTAGATCTTAAGACTAGATGTTAAACGATAAAGCGTTAAACCTAGATGCTGCAGCTTTAAACCTAGAAGCATATCTATAATCCTTTAACGCTGATTGCTAAATGCAGATGGAAATCCATTAATCCTAGATACTAAACCCTAGACCCTAGATCCTTAAACGTAGATCGTATATGCTTAACCCCAGACGATACAGGCTATACCATAGACTTTTAATCCTAGGCGCGAAACTCTAAACCCTAGATCTTAAGGCTAGATGTTAAACGATAAAGCGTTAAACCTAGATGCTGCAGCTTTAAACCTAGAAGCATATCTATAATCCTTTAACGCTGATTGCTAAATGGAGATGGAAATCCAATAATCCCAGATACTAATCCCTAGACCCTAGATCCTTAAACGTAGATCGTATATGCTTAACCCCAGACGCTACACACTATACCATAGACCATTAGTCCTAGGAGCAAAACTCTAAACCATGGATCTTAAGACTAGATTGTGAACAATAAAGCCTTAAACCAAGATGCTGGAGTCTTAACCCTAGATATTAAATCCTGGACCCCAGACGCTTATCTATAATCCTTTAACACTAGATGCTAAATCCAGCCAGTAGTCCATTAATCCTAGAAACTAAATTCTAGACCCTAGATCCTTAAACGTAGATCGTATATGATTAACCCCAGACTCTACACGCTATACCATGGACTATTAATACTAGGCGCAAAACTCTAAGCCCTAGATCTTAAGACTAGATGTTAAAAAATAAGGCGTTAAACCTAGATGCTGCAGCTTTAAACCTAGAAGCATATCTATAATCCTTTAACTCTAGATGCTAAATCCTGACAGTAGTCCATTAATCCTAGAAACTAAATTCTAGACCCTAGATCCTTAAACTAAGATCGTATATGCTTAACCCCAGACGCTACACACTATACCATAGACCATTAGTCCTAGGCGCAAAACTCTAAACCTTGGATCTTAAGACTAGATTTTGAACAATAAAGCCTTAAACCAAGATGCTAGAGTCTTAACCCTAGATATTAAATCCTGGACCCTAGACCCATATCTATAATAATTTAATACTAGATGCTAAATCCAGCCAGTAGTCCATTAATCCTAGAAACTAAATTCTAGACCCTAGATCCTTAAATGTAGATCGTATCTGCTTAAACCCAGACGCTACACACTATACCATACACCATTAATACTAGGCGCAAAACTCTAAGCCCTAGATCTTAAGACTAGATGTTAAACGATAAAGCGTTAAACCTAGATGCTGCAACTTTAAACCTAGAAGCATATCTATAATCCTTTAATGCTGATTGCTAAATGCAGAAGGTAATCCATTAATCCTAGAAACTAAACCCTAGACCCTAGATCCTTAAACGTAGATTGTATATGCTTAAACCCAGACCCTACACGCTATACCAGAGACCATTAATACTAGGCGCAAAACTCTAAGCCCTACATTTTAAGACTAGATGTTAAACGATAAAGCGTTAAACCTAGATGCTGCAGCTTTAAACCTAGAAGCATATCTATAATCCTTTAACGCTGATTGCTAAATGCAGATGGTAATCCATTAATCCTAGAAACTAAATTCTAGACCCTAGATCCTTAAACGTAGATCGTATATGCTTAACCCCAGACGCTACAAGCTATACCACAGACCATTAGTCCTAGGCGCAAAACTCTAAACCTTGGAGCTTAAGACTAGATTGTGAACAATAAAGCCTTAAACCAAGATGCTGTAGTCTTAACCCTAGATATTAAATCCTGGACCCTAGACGCTTATCTATAATCCTTTAACACTAGGATGCTAAATCAAGCCAGTAGTCTAATAATCCTAGAAACTAAATTCTAGACCCTAGATCCTTAAATGTAGATCGTATCTGCTTAAACCTAGACGCTACACACTATACCATACACCATTAATACTAGGCGCAAAACTCTAACCCCTAGATCTTAAGACTAGATGTTAAACGGTAAAGCGTTAAACCTAGATGCTGCAGCTTTAAAAATAGAAGCATATCTATAATCCTTTAATGCTGATTGCTAAATGCAGATGATAATCCATTAATCCTAGATACTAAACCCTAGACCCTAGATCCTTAAACGTAGATCGTATATGCTTAAACCCAGACCCTACACGCTATACCAGAGACCATTAATACTAGGCGCAAAACTCTAAGCCCAAGATCTTAAGACTAGATGTTAAACGATAAAGCTTTCAACAAAGATGCTGCAGCTTTAAACCTAGAAGCATATCTATAATCCTTTAACGCTGATTGCTAAATGCAAATGGTAATCCATTAATCCTAGATACTAAACCCTAGACCCTAGATCCTTAAACGTAGATCGTATATGCTTAACCCCAGACGCTACAAGCTATACCAAAGACCATTATTCCTAGGCGCAAAACTCTAAACCTTGGATCTTAAGACTAGATTGTGAAAAATAAATCCTTAAAACAAGATGCTGGAGTCTTAACCCTAGATATTAAATCCTGGACCCTAGACGCTTATCTATAATCCTTTAACTCTATATGCTAAATCCAGACAGTAGTCCATTAATCCTAGAAACTAAATTCTAGACCCTAGATCCTTAAACGTAGATCGTATATGCTTAACCCTAGACCCTACTCGCTATACCATAGACCATTAATCCTAGGCGCGAAACTCTAAACCCTAGATCTTTACACTAGATGTTAAAAGATAAAGCGTTAAACCTAGATGCTGCAGCTTTAAACCTAGAAGCATATCTATAATCCTTTAACGGTGATTGCTAAATGCAGATGGTAATCCATTAATCCTAGATACTAAACCCTAGACCCTAGATCCTTAAAAGTAGATCGTATATGTTAACCCCAGACGCTACACGCTATACCATAGACCTTTAATACTAGGTGCAAAACTCTAAGCCCTAGATCTTAAGACTAGATGTTAAACGATAAAGCGTTAAACCTAGATGCTGCAGCTTTAAAACTAGAAGCATATCTATAATCCTTTAACGCTGATTGCTAAATGGAGATGGAAATCCATTAATCCCAGATACTAAACCCTAGACCCTAGATCCTTAAACGTAGATCGTATATGCTTAAACCCAGACCCTACACGCTATACCATAGACCATTAATCCTAGGCGCAAAACTCTGAGCCCTACATCTTAAGACTAGATGTTAAACGATAAAGCGTTAAACCTAGATGCTGCAGCTTTAAACCTAGAAGCATATCTATAATCCTTTAACGCTGATTGCTAAATGCAGATGGTAATCCATTAATCGTAGAAAATAAAACCCTAGACCCTAGATCCTTAAACGTAGATCTTATATGCTTAACCCCAGACGCTACAAGCTATACCATAGACCATTAGTCCTAGGCGCAAAACTCTAAACCTTGGAGCTTAAGACTAGATTGTGAACAATAAAGCCTTAAACCAAGATTCTGCAGTCTTAACCCTAGATATTAAATCCTGGACCCTAGACCCATATCTATAATCCTTTAACTCTAGATGCTAAATCCAGCCAGTAGTCCATTAATCCTAGAAACTAAATTCTAGACCCTAGATCCTTAAACGTAGATCGTATATGCTTAACCCCAGACGCTACACGCTATACCATAGACCATTAATCCTAGGCGCAAACTCTAAGCCCTAGATCTTAAGACTAGATGTTAAACTATAAAGCGTTAAACCTAGATGCTGCAGCTTTAAACCTAGAAGCATATCTATAATCCTTTAACGCTGATTGCTAAATGCAGATGGTAATCCATTAATCCTAGAAACTAAACCCTAGACCCTAGATCCTTAAACGTAGATCGTATATGCTTAAACCCAGACGCTACACGCTATACCATAGACCATTAGTCCTAGGCGCAAAACTCTAAGCCCTAGATCTTAAGACTAGATGTTAAACGATAAAGCGTTAAACCTAGATGCTGCAGCTTTAAACCTAGAAGCATATCTATAATCCTTTAACGCTAGATGCTAAATCCAGCCAGTAGTCCATTAATCCTAGAAACTAAAATCTAGACCCTAGATCCTTAAACGTAGATCGTATATGCTGAAACCCAGACCCTACACGCTATACCATAGACCATTAGTCCTAGGCGCAAAACTCTAAACCTTGGATCTTAAGACTAGATTGTGAACAATAAAGCCTTAAACCAAGATGCTGGAGTCTTAACCCCAGATATTAAATCCTGGACCCTAGACGCTTATCTATAATCCTTTAACTCTAGATGCTAAATCCAGACAGTAGTCCATTAATCCTAGATACTAAATTCTAGACCCTAGATCCTTAAACGTAGATCGTATATGCTTAAACCCAGACCCTACACGCTATACCATAGACCATTAATACTAGGCGCAAATCTCTAAGTCCTAGATCTTAAGACTAGATGTTAAACGATAAAGCGTTAAACCTAGATGCTGCAGCTTTAAACCTAGAAGCATACCTATAATCCTTTAACTCTAGATGCTAAATCCAGACAGTAATCCATTAATCCTAGAAACTAAAATCTAGACCCTAGATCCTTAAACGTAGATCGTATATGCTTAACCCCAGACGCTACACGCTCTACCATAAACCATTAGTCCTAGGCGCAAAACTCTAAACCTTGGATCTTAAGACTAGATTGTGAACAATAAAGCCTTAAACCAAGATGCTAGAGTCTTAACCCTAGATATTAAATCCTGGACCCTAGACCCATATCTATAATAATTTAATACTAGATGCTAAATCTAGCCAGTAGTCCATTAATCCTAGAAACTAAATTCTAGACCCTAGATCCTTAAATGTAGATCGTATCTGCTTAAACCCAGACGCTACACACTATACCATACACCATTAATACTAGGCGCAAAACTCTAAGCCCTAGATCTTAAGACTAGATGTTAAACGATAAAGCGTTAAACAAAGATGCTGCAGCTTTAAACCTAGAAGCATATCTATAATCCTTTAATGCTGATTGCTAAATGCAGATGGTAATCCATTAATCCTAGATACTAAACCCTAGACCCTAGATCCTTAAACGTAGATCGTATATGCTTAAACCCAGACCCTACACGCTATACCAGAGACCATTAATACTAGGAGCAAAACTCTAAGCCCTAGATCTTAATACTAGATGTTAAACGATAAAGCGTTAAACCTAGATGCTGCAGCTTTAAACCTAGAAGCATATCTATAATCCTTTAACGCTGATTGCTAAATGCAAATGGTAATCCATTAATCCTAGATACTAAACCCTAGACCCTAGATCCTTAAACGTAGATCGTATATGCTTAACCCCAGACGCTACACGCTATACCATAGACCATTATTCCTAGGCGCAAAACTCTAAACCTTGGATCTTAAGACTAGATTGTGAAAAATAAATCCTTAAAACAAGATGCTGGAGTCTTAACCCTAGATATTAAATCCTGGACCCTAGACGCTTATCTATAATCCTTTAACTCTATATGATAAATCCAGCCAGAAGTCCATTAATCCTAGAATCTAAATTCTAGGACCCTAGATCCTTAAACGTAGATCGTATATGCTTAATCCTAGACCCTACACGCTATACCATAGACCATTAATCCTAGGCGCGAAACTCTAAACCCTAGATCTTTAGACTAGATGTTAAAAGATAAAGCGTTAAACCTAGATGCTGCAGCTTTAAACCTAGAAGCATATCTATAATCCTTTAACGGTGATTGCTAAATGCAGATGGTAATCCATTAATCCTAGATACTAAACCCTAGACCATAGATCCTTAAACGTAGATCGAATATGCTTCACCCCAGACACTACACGCTATACCATAGACCATTAGTCCTAGGCGCAAAACTCTAAACCTTGGATCTTAAGACTAGATTGTGAACAATAAAGCCCTAAAACAAGATGCTGGAGTCTTCACCCTGGATATTAAATCCTGGAGCCTAGACACTTATCTATAATCCTTTAACTCTAGATGCTAAATCCAGACAGTAGTCCATTAATCCTAGATACTAAATTCTAGACCCTAGATCCTTAAACGTAGATCGTATATGCTTAAACCCAGACCCTACACGCTATACCATAGACCATTAATTCTAGGCGCAAATCTCTAAGTCCTAGATCTTAAGACTAGATGTTAAACGATAAAGCGTTAAACCTAGATGCTGCAGCTTTAAACCTAGAAGCATACCTATAATCCTTTAACTCTAGATGCTAAATCCAGACAGTAATCCATTAATCCTAGAAACTAAAATCTAGACCCTAGATCCTTAAACGTAGATCGTATATGCTTAACCCCAGACGCTACACGCTCTACCATAAACCATTAGTCCTAGGCGCAAAACTCTAAACCTTGGATCTTAAGACTAGATTGTGAACAATAAAGCCTTAAACCAAGATGCTAGAGTCTTAAACCTAGATATTAAATCCTGGACCCTAGACCCATATCTATAAAAATTTAATACTAGATGCTAAATCCAGCCAGTAGTCCATTAATCCTAGAAACTAAATTCCAGACCCTAGATCCTTAAACGTAGATCGTATATGCTTAAACCCAGACGCTACACGCTATACCATAGACCATTAATACTAGGCGCAAATCTCTAAGCCCTAGATCTTAAGACTAGATGTTAAACGATAAAGCGTTAAACCTAGATGCTGCAGCTTTAAACCTAGAAGCATATTGATAATCCTTTAACTCTAGATGCTAAATCCAGACAGTAGTCCATTAATCCTAGAAACTAAAATCTAGACCCTAGATCCTTAAACTTAGATCGTATATGCTTAACCCCAAACGCTACACGCTATACCATAGACCATTAGTCCTAGGCGCAAAACTCTAAACCTTGGATCTTAAGACTAGATTTTGAACAATAAAGCCTTAAACCAAGATGCTAGAGTCTTAACCCTAGATATTAAATCCTGGACCCTAGACCCATATCTATAATAATTTAATACTAGATGCTAAATCCAGCCAGTAGTCCATTAATCCTAGAAACTAAATTCTAGACCCTAGATACTTAAATGTAGATCGTATCTGCTTAAACCCAGACGCTACACACTATACCATACACCATTAATACTAGGCGCAAAACTCTAAGCCCTAGATCTTAAGACTAGATGTTAAACGATAAAGCGTTAAACAAAGATGCTGCAGCTTTAAACCTAGAAGCATATCTATAATCCTTTAATGCTGATTGCTAAATGCAGATGGTAATCCATTAATCCTAGATACTAAACCCTAGACCCTAGATCCTTAAACGTAGATCGTATATGCTTAAACCCAGACCCTACACGCTATACCAGAGACCATTAATACTAGGAGCAAAACTCTAAGCCCTAGATCTTAAGACTAGATGTTAAACGATAAAGCGTTAAACCTAGATGCTGCAGCTTTAAACCTAGAAGCATATCTATAATCCTTTAACGCTGATTGCTAAATGCAAATGGTAATCCATTAATCCTAGATACTAAACCCTAGACCCTAGATCCTTAAACGTAGATCGTATATGCTTAACCCCAGACGCTACAAGCTATACCATAGACCATTATTCCTAGGCGCAAAACTCTAAACCTTGGATCTTAAGACTAGATTGTGAAAAATAAATCCTTAAAACAAGATGCTGGAGTCTTAACCCTAGATATTAAATCCTGGACCCTAGACGCTTATCTATAATCCTTTAACTCTATATGATAAATCCAGCCAGAAGTCCATTAATCCTAGAATCTAAATTCTAGGACCCTAGATCCTTAAACGTAGATCGTATATGCTTAATCCTAGACCCTACACGCTATACCATAGACCATTAATCCTAGGCGCGAAACTCTAAACCCTAGATCTTTAGACTAGATGTTAAAAGATAAAGCGTTAAACCTAGATGCTGCAGCTTTAAACCTAGAAGCATATCTATAATCCTTTAACGGTGATTGCTAAATGCAGATGGTAATCCATTAATCCTAGATACTAAACCCTAGACCATAGATCCTTAAACGTAGATCGAATATGCTTCACCCCAGACACTACACGCTATACCATAGACCATTAGTCCTAGGCGCAAAACTCTAAACCTTGGATCTTAAGACTAGATTGTGAACAATAAAGCCCTAAAACAAGATGCTGGAGTCTTAACCCTGGATATTAAATCCTGGAGCCTAGACACTTATCTATAATCCTTTAACTCTAGATGCTAAATCCAGACAGTAGTCCATTAATCCTAGATACTAAATTCTAGACCCTAGATCCTTAAACGTAGATCGTATATGCTTAAACCCAGACGCTACACGCTATACCATAGACCTTTAATACTAGGTGCAAAACTCTAAGCCCTACATCTTAAGACTAGATGTTAAACGATAAAGCGTTAAACCTAGATGTTTCAGCTTTAAACCTAGAAGCATATCTATAATCCTTTAACGCTGATTGCTAAATGGAGATGGAAATCCATTAATCCCAGATACTAAACCCTAGACCCTAGATCCTTAAACGTAGATCGTATATGCTCACCCCAGACGCTACACGCTATACCATAGACCATTAGTCCTAGGCGCAAAACTCTAAACCTTGGATCTTAAGACTAGATTGTGAACAATAAAGCCTTAAACCAAGATGCTGGAGTCTTAACCCTAGATATTAAATCCTGGACCCTAGACGCTTATCTATAATCATTTATTTCTAGATGCTAAATCCAGCCAGTAGTCCATTAATCCTAGAAACTAAATTCTAGACCCTAGATCCTTAAACGTAGATCGTATATGCTTAAACCCAGACGCTACACGCTATACTATAGACCATTAATCCTAGGCACGAAACTCTAAACCCTAGATCTTAAGACTAGATGTTAAACGATAAAGCGTTAAACCTAGATGCTGCAGCTTTAAACCTAGAAGCATATCTATAATCCTTTAACGCTGATTGCTAAATGCAGATGGTAATCCATTAATCCTAGATACTAAACCCTAGACCCTAGATCCTTAAACGTAGATCGTATATGCTTAACCCCAGATGCTACACGCTATACCATAGACCATTAGTCCTAGGCGCAAAAATCTAAACCTTGGATCTTAAGACTAGATTGTGAACAATAAAGCCTTAAACCAAAATGCTGGAGTCTTAACCCTAGATATTAAATCCTGGACCCTAGACGCTTATCTATAATCCTGTAACACTAGATGCTAAATCCAGCCAGTAGTCCATTAAGCCTAGATACTAAATTCTAGACCCTAGATCCTTAAACATAGATCGTATATGCTTAAACCCAGACGCTACACGCTATACCATAGACCATTAGTCCTAGGCACAAAACTCTAAACCTTGGATCTTAAGACTAGATTGTGAACAATAAAGCCTTAAACCAAGATGCTGGAGTCTTAACCCTAGATATTAAATCCTGGACCCTAGATTCTTATCTATAATCCTTTAATGTTGCAGAATGGCTTGAGCACCAGGGCCATGGGCCCCTGCTATCTCCTCGAGAGGCCTTGAGAGTGTGGCACAAACAACAGCTGTACAAGCAATCTGTTTTTTTAGCCTAACACAAGTATAAACAATCTCTGTTAGCTTAAACTAACTCAAGGACAAGGTAAAGAAGTAGAATGATAGAAAACAAGGAAGAAAACTGGAACTCAGATGTGTGTTATTATCCAGTAAAATCACTGCAAGTAGTTGCCGTCCAGTGAAATCACTACAAGTAGTTACTATCCAATGAATTCACTACGCGTGGTTACTATCCAATGAATTCACTACATGTAGGTTTGGAAAAGGGTATAAAAGTAACACTGTGTATTCAATAAATTGAAGCTGGCTTTATCAATCACATTGATTCTAGACTGCTTGCTTCCCTCGCCGCCGGCACTTTAACTCTAGATGCTAAATCCAGACAGTAGTCCATTAATCCTAGATACTAAATTCTAGACCCTAGATCCTTAAACGTAGACCGTATATGCTTAAACCCAGACACTACACGCTATACCATAGACCAATAATCCTAGGCGCAAAACTCTAAACCCTAGATCTTTAGACTAGATGTTAAACTATAAAGCGTTAAACCTAGATGCTGCAGCTTTAAACCTAGAAGCATATCTATAATCCTTTAACGCTGATTGCTAAATGCAGATGGTAATCCATTAATCCTAGATACTAAACCCTAGACCCTAGATCCTTAAACGTAGATGGTATATGCTTAACCCCAGACGCTACACGCTATACCATAGACCATTAGTCCTAGGCGCAAAACTCTAAACCTTGGATCTTAAGATTGGATTGTGCACAATAAATCCTTAAACCAAGATGCTGGAGTCTTAACCCTAGATATTAAATCCTGGACCCTAGATTCTTATCTATAATCCTTTAACTCTAGATGCTAAATCCAGCCAGTAGTCCATTAATCCTAGAAACTAAATTCTAGACCCTAGATCCTTCAACGTAGATCGTATATGCTTAAACCCATACGCTACACGCTATACCAGTGACCATTAATCCTAGGCGCAAAACTCTAAACCGTAGATCTTAAGACTAGATGTTAAACTATAAAGTGTTAAACGTAGATGCTGCAGTTTTAAAACTAGAAGCATATCTATAATCCTTTAATGCTGATTGCTAAATGCAGAAGGTAATCCATTAATCCTAGATACTAAACCCTAGACCCTAGATCCTTAAAGGTAGATCGTATATGCTTAACACCAGACGCTAATGTTATACCATAGACCAGTAATCCTAAGCGCAAAACTGTAAACCTTGGATCTTAAGACTAGATTGTGAACAATAAAGCCTGAAACCAAGATGCTGGAGTCTTAACCCTAGATATTAAATCCTGGACCCTAGACGCTTATCTATAATCCTTTAATTCTAGATGTTAAATCCAGACAGTAGTCCATTAATCCTAGAAACTAAATTCTAGACCCTAGATCCTTCAACGTAGATCGTATATGCTTAACCCCAGAAGCTACACGCTATACCATAGACCATTAGTCCTAGGCGCAAAACTCTAAACCTTGAATCTTAAGAATATATTGTGAACAATAAATCCTTAAACCAAGATGCTGGAGTCTTAACCCTAGATATTAAATCCTGGACCCTAGACGCTTATCTTTAATCCTTTAACACTAGATGCTAAATCCAGCCAGTAGTCCATTAATCCTAGAAACTAAATTCTAGACCCTAGATCCTCAAACGTAGACTGTATATGCTTAAACCCAGACGATACACGCTATACCATAGACCATTAATCCTAGGTGCAAAACTCTAAGCCCTAGATCTTAAGAATAGATGTTAAACGATAAAGCGTTAAACCTAGATGCTGCAGCTTTAAACCTAGAAGCATATCTATAATCCTTTAACGCTGATTGCTAAATGCAGATGGCAATCCATTAATCCTAGATACTAAACCCTAGACCCTAGATCCTTAAACGTAGATCGTATATGCTTAACCCCAGACGCTACACGCTATACCATAGACCATTAGTACTAGGCGCAAAACTCTAAACCTTGGATCTTAAGATTGGATTGTGCACAATAAATCCTTAAACCAAGATGCTGGAGTCTTAACCCTAGATATTAAATCCTGGACCCTAGATTCTTATCTATAATTGTTTAACTCTAGATGCTAAATCCAGCCAGTAGTCCATTAATCCTAGAAACTAAATTCTAGACCCTAGATCCTTCAACGTAGATCGTATATGCTTAAACCCATACGCTACACGCTATACCATTGACCATTAATCCTAGGCGCAAAACTCTAAACCGTAGATCTTAAGACTAGATGTTAAACTATAAAGTGTTAAACGTAGATGCTGCAGTTTTAAAACTAGAAGCATATCTATAATCCTTTAACGCTGATTGCTAAATGGAGATGGAAATCCATTAATCCCAGATACTAAACCCTAGACCCTAGATCCTTAAACGTAGATCGTATATGCTCACCCCAGACGCTACACGCTATACCATAGACCATTAGTCCTAGGCGCAAAACTCTAAACCTTGGATCTTAAGACTAGATTGTGAACAATAAAGCCTTAAACCAAGATGCTGGAGTCTTAACCCTAGATATTAAATCCTGGACCCTAGACGCTTATCTATAATAATTTAACTGTAGATGCTAAATCCAGCCAGTAGTCCATTAATCCTAGAAACTAAATTCTAGACCCTAGATCCTTAAACGTAGATCGTATATGCTTAAACCCAGACGCTACACGCTATACGATAGACCATTAATCCTAGGCACGAAACTCTAAACCCTAGATCTTAAGACTAGATGTTAAACGATAAAGCGTTAAACCTAGATGCTGCAGCTTTAAACCTAGAAGCATATCTATAATCCTTTAACGCTGATTGCTAAATGCAGATGGTAATCCATTAATCCTAGATACTAAACCCTAGACCCTAGATCCTTAAACGTAGATCGTATATGCTTAACCCCAGATGCTACACGCTATACCATAGACCATTAGTCCTAGGCGCAAAAATCTAAACCTTGGATCTTAAGACTAGATTGTGAACAATAAAGCCTTAAACCAAAATGCTGGAGTCTTAACCCTAGATATTAAATCCTGGACCCTAGACGCTTATCTATAATCCTGTAACACTAGATGCTAAATCCAGCCAGTAGTCCATTAAGCCTAGATACTAAATTCTAGACCCTAGATCCTTAAACATAGATCGTATATGCTTAAACCCAGACGCTACACGCTATACCATAGACCAGTAATCCTAAGCGCAAAACTGTAAACCTTGGATCTTAAGACTAGATTGTGAACAATAAAGCCTGAAACCAAGATGCTGGAGTCTTAACCCTAGATATTAAATCCTGGACCCTAGACGCTTATCTATAATCCTTTAATTCTAGATGTTAAATCCAGACAGTAGTCCATTAATCCTAGAAACTAAATTCTAGACCCTAGATCCTTCAACGTAGATCGTATATGCTTAACCCCAGAAGCTACACGCTATACCATAGACCATTAGTCCTAGGCGCAAAACTCTAAACCTTGAATCTTAAGAATATATTGTGAACAATAAATCCTTAAACGAAGATGCTGGAGTCTTAACCCTAGATATTAAATCCTGGACCCTAGACGCTTATCTTTAATCCTTTAACACTAGATGCTAAATCCAGCCAGTAGTCCATTAATCCTAGAAACTAAATTCTAGACCCTAGATCCTCAAACGTAGACTGTATATGCTTAAACCCAGACGATACACGCTATACCATAGACCATTAATCCTAGGTGCAAAACTCTAAGCCCTAGATCTTAAGAATAGATGTTAAACGATAAAGCGTTAAACCTAGATGCTGCAGCTTTAAACCTAGAAGCATATCTATAATCCTTTAACGCTGATTGCTAAATGCAGATGGCAATCCATTAATCCTAGATACTAAACCCTAGACCCTAGATCCTTAAACGTAGATCGTATATGCTTAACCCCAGACGCTACACGCTATACCATAGACCATTAGTACTAGGCGCAAAACTCTAAACCTTGGATCTTAAGATTGGATTGTGCACAATAAATCCTTAAACCAAGATGCTGGAGTCTTAACCCTAGATATTAAATCCTGGACCCTAGATTCTTATCTATAATCCTTTAACTCTAGATGCTAAATCCAGCCAGTAGTCCATTAATCCTAGAAACTAAATTCTAGACCCTAGATCCTTCAACGTAGATCGTATATGCTTAAACCCATACGCTACACGCTATACCATTGACCATTAATCCTAGGCGCAAAACTCTAAACCGTAGATCTTAAGACTAGATGTTAAACTATAAAGTGTTAAACGTAGATGCTGCAGTTTTAAACCTAGAAGCATATCTATAATCCTTTAATGCTGATTGCTAAATGCAGAAGGTAATCCATTAATCCTAGATACTAAACCCTAGACCCTAGATCCTTAAAGGTAGATCGTATATGCTTAACACCAGACGCTAATGTTATACCATAGACCAGTAATCCTAAGCGCAAAACTGTAAACCTTGGATCTTAAGACTAGATTGTGAACAATAAAGCCTTAAACCAAGATGCTGGAGTCTTAACCCTAGATATTAAATCCTGGACCCTAGACGCTTATCTTTAATCCTTTAATTCTAGATGTTAAATCCAGACAGTAATCCATTAATCCTAGAAACTAAATTCTAGACCCTAGATCCTTAAACATAGATCGTATATGCTAAACCCCAGAAGCTACACGCTATACCATAGACCATTAGTCCTAGGCGCAAAACTCTAAACCTTGAATCTTAAGAATATATTGTGAACAATAAATCCTTAAACCAAGATGCTGGAGTCTTAACCCTAGATATTAAATCCTGGACCCTAGACGCTTATCTTTAATCCTTTAACACTAGATGCTAAATCCAGCCAGTAGTCCATTAATCCTAGAAACTAAATTCTAGACCCTACATCCTTAAACGTAGATTGTATATGCTTAAACCCAGACGATACACGCTATACCATAGACCATTAATCCTAGGTGCAAAACTCTAAGCCCTAGATCTTAAGAATAGATGTTAAACGATAAAGCGTTAAACCTAGATGCTGCAGCTTTAAACCTAGAAGCATATCTATAATCCTTTAACGCTGATTGCTAAATGCAGATGGTAATCCATTAATCCTAGATACTAAACCCTAGACCCTAGATCCTTAAACGTAGATCGTATATGCTTAACCCCAGACGCTACACGCTATACCATAGACCATTAGTCTTAGGCGCAAAATTCTAAACCTTGAATCTTTAGAATATATTGTGAACAATAAATCCTTAAACCAAGATGCTGGAGTCTTAACCCTAGATATTAAATCCTGGACCCTAGACGCTTATCTTTAATCCTTTAACACTAGATGCTAAATCCAGCCAGTAGTCCATTAATCCTAGAAACTAAATTCTAGACCCTAGATCCTCAAACGTAGATCGTATATGCTTAAACCCAGACGATACACGCTATACCATAGACCATTAATCCTCGGCGCAAAACTCTAAGCCCTAGATCTTAAGAATAGATGTATAAACGATAAAGCGTTAAACCTAGATGCTGCAGCTTTAAACCTAGAAGCATATCTATAATCCTTTAACGCTGATTGCTAAATGCAGATGGTAATCCATTAATCCTAGATACTAAACCCTAGACCCTAGATCCTTAAACGTAGATCGTATATGCTTAACCCCAGACGCTACACGCTCTACCATAGACCATTAGTCCTAGGCGCAAAACTCTAAACCTTGGATCTTAAGACTAGATTGTGAACAATAAAGCCTTAAACCGAGACGCTGGAGTCTTAACCCTAGACATTAAATCCTGGACCCTAGATTCTTATCTATAATCCTTTAACTCTAGATGCTAAATCCAGCCAGTAGTCCATTAATCCTAGAAACTAAATTCTAGACCCTAGATCCTTAAACGTAGACCGTATATGCTTAAACCCAGACCCTACACGCTATACCATAGACCATTAATTCTAGGCGCAAAATTATAAACCGAAGATCTTAAGACTAGATGTTAAACTATAAAGCGTTAAACCTAGATGCTGCAGCTTTAAACCTAGAAGCATATCTATAATCCTTTAAAGCTGATTGCTAAATGCAGATGGTAATCCATTAATCCTAGATACTAAAACCTAGACCCTAGATCCTTAAACATAGATGGTATATGCTTAACCCCAGACGCTACATGCTATACCATAGACCAGTAATCCTAAGCGCAAAACTGTAAACCTTGGATCTTAAGACTAGATTGTGAACAATAAAGCCTTAAACCGAGACGCTGGAGTCTTAACCCTAGACATTAAATCCTGGACCCTAGATTCTTATCTATAATACTTTAACTGTAGATGCTAAATCCAGCCAGTAGTCCATTAATCCTAGAAACTAAATTCTAGACCCTAGATCCTTAAACGTAGATCATATATGCTTAAACCCAGACGCTACACGCTATACCATAGACCATTAGTCCTAGGCGCAAAACTCTAAACCTTGGGTCTTAAGACAAGATTGTGAAATAAAAATCCTTAAACCAAGATGCTGGAGTCTTAACCCTAGATATTAAATCCTGGACCCTAGACTCTTATCTATAATCTTTTAACTCTAGATGCTAAATCCAGCCAGTAGTTTATTAATCCTAGATACTAAATTCTAGACCATAGATCCTTAAACGTAGATCGTATATGCTTAACCCCAGACGCTACACGCTATACCATAGACCATTAATCCTAGGCGCAAAACTCTAAGCCCTACATCTTAAGACTAGATGTTAAACAATAAAGCGTTAAACCTAGATGCTTCAGCTTTAAACCTAGAAGCATATCTATAATTTTTTAACGGTGATTGCTAAATGCAGATGGTCATCCATTAATCCTAGATAATAAAACCCTAGACCCTAGATCCTTAAAGGTAGATCGTATATGCTTAAGCCCAGACGCTACACGCTATACCATAGACCATTAGTCCTAGGCGCAAAACTCTAAACCTTGGACCTTAAGACTAGATTGTGAACAATAAAGCCTTTAAACCAGATGCTGGAGTCTTAACCCTAGATATTAAATCCTGGACCCTAGACGCTTATCTATAATCCTTTAATTCTAGATGTAAAATCCAGACAGTAGTCCATTAATCCTAGAAACTAAATTCTAGACCCTAGATCCTTAAACGTAGATCGTATATGCTTAAACCCAGACGCTACACGCTATACCATAGACCATTAATTCTAGGCGCAAAACTCTAAGCCCTAGATCTTAAGACTAGATGTTAAACGATAAAGCGTTAAACCTAGATGCTGCAGCTTTAAACCTAGAAGCATATCTATAATCCTTTAACGCTGATTGCTAAATGCAGATGGTAATCCATTAATCCTAGATACCAAACCCTAGACCCTAGATCCTTAAACGTAGATCGTATATGGTTAAGCCCAGACGCTACACGCTATACCATAGACCATTAGTCCTAGGCGCAAAACTCTAAACCTTGAATCTTAAGAATATATTGTGAACAATAAATCCTTAAACCAAGATGCTGGAGTCTTAACCCTAGATATTAAATAATGGATCCTAGACTCTTATCTACAATACTTTAACTCTATATGCTAACTCCAGACAGTAGTCCATTAATCCTAGATACTAAATTCTAGACCCTCGATCCTTAAACGTAGACCGTATATGCTTAACCCCAGACGCTACACGCTATACCATAGACCATTAATACTAGGTGCAAAACTCTAAACCTTGTATCTTAAGACTAGATTGTGAACAATAAAGCCTTAAACCAAGATGCTGGAGTCTTAACCCTAGATATTAAATCATGGACCCTAGATTCTTATCTATATTCCTTTAACTCTAGGTGCTAAATCCAGCCAGTAGTCCATTAATCCTAGAAACTAAATTCTAGACCCTAGATCCTTCAACGTAGATCGTATATGCTTAAACCCATACGCTACACGCTATACCATAGACCATTAATCCTAGGCGCAAAATTATAAACCGAAGATCTTAAGACTAAATGTTAAACTATAAAGCGTTAAACCTAGATGCTGCAGCTTTAAACCTAGAAGCATATCTATAATCCTTTAAAGCTGATTGCTAAATGCAGATGGTAATCCATTAATCCTAGATACCAAACCCTAGACCCTAGATCCTTAAACGTAGATCGTATATGCTTAACCCCAGACGCTACATGCTATACCACAGACCAGTAATCCTAAGCGCAAAACTGTAAACCTTGGATCTTAAGATTAGATTGTGAACAATAAAGCCTTAAACCGAGACGCTGGAGTCTTAACCCTAGACATTAAATCCTGGACCCTAGATTCTTATCTATAATACTTTAATTCTAGATGTTAAATCCAGACAGTAGTCCATTAATCCTAGAAACTAAATTCTAGACGCTAGATCCTTAAACGTAGATCGTATATGCTTAAACCCAGACGCTACACGCTATACCATAGACCATTAATTCTAGGCGCAAAACTCTAAGCCCTAGATCTTAAGACTAGATGTTAAACGATAAAGCGTTAAACCTAGATGCTGCATCTTTAAACCTAGAAGCATATCTATAATCCTTTAACGCTGATTGCTAAATGCAGAAGGTAATCCATTAATCCTAGATACTAAACCCTAGACCCTAGATCCTTAATCGTAGATCGTATATGCTTAACCCCAGACGCTACACGCTATACCATAGACCATTAGTCCTAGGCGCAAAACTCTAAACCTTGGATCTTAAGACTAGATTGTGAACAATAAAGCCTTAAACCAAGATGCTGGAACCTTAACCCTAGATATTAAATCCTGGACCCTAGATTCTTATCTGTAATCCTTTAACTGTAGATGCTAAATCCAGCCAGTAGTCCATTAATCCTAGATACTAAACCCTAGACCCTAGATCCTTAAACATAGATCGTATATGCTTAAACCCAGACGCTACACACTATACCATAGACCATTAGTCCTAGGCGCAAAACTCTAAACCTTGGATCTTAAGACTAGATTGTGAACAATAAAGCCTTAAACCAAGATGCTGGAGTCTTAACCCTAGATATTAAATCCTGGACCCTATATTCTTATCTGTAATCCTTTAACTCTAGATGCTAAATCCAGCCAGTGGTCCATTAATCCTAGAAACTAAATTCTAGAGCCATGATCCTTCAACGTAGATCATATATGCTTAACCCCAGACGCTACACGCTATACCATAGACCATTAATCCTAGGCGCAAAACTCTAAGCCCTACATCTTAAGACTAGATGTTAAACGATAAAGCGTTAAACCTAGATGCTGCAGCTTTAAACCTAGAAGCATATCTATAATCCTTTAACGGTGATTGCTAAATGCAGATGGTCATCCATTAATCCTAGATAATAAAACCCTAGACCCTAGATCCTGAAACGTAGATCGTATATGCTTAAGCCCAGACGCTACACGCTATACCATAGACCATTAGTCCTAGGCGCAAAACTCTAAACCTTGGACCTTAAGACTAGATTGTGAACAATAAAGCCTTCAAACCAGATGCTGGAGTCTTAACCCTAGATATTAAATCCTGGACCATAGACGCTTATCTATAATCATTTAACTCTAGATGCTAAATCCAGCCAGTAGTCCATTAATCCTAGATACTAAACCCTAGACCCTAGATCCTTAAACGTAGATCGTATATGCTTAAACCCAGACGCTACACGCTATACCATAGACCATTAGTCCTAGGCGCAAAACTCTAAACCTTGGATCTTAAGACTAGATTGTGAACAATAAAGCCTTAAACCAAGATGCTGCAGTCTTAACCCTAGATATTAAATCCTGGACCCTAGATTCTTATCTATAATCCTTTAATGTTGCAGAATGGCTTGAGCACCAGGGCCATGGGCCCCTGCTATCTCCTCGAGAGGCCTTGAGAGTGTGGCACAAACAACAGCTGTACAAGCAATCTCTTTTTTTAGCCTAACACAAGTATAAACAATCTCTGTTAGCTTAAACTAACTCAAGGACAAGGTAAAGAAGTAGAATGATAGAAAACAAGGAAGAAAACTGGAACTCAGATGTGTGTTATTATCCAGTAAAATCACTGCAAGTAGTTGCCGTCCAGTGAAATCACTACAAGTAGTTACTATCCAATGAATTCACTACGCGTGGTTACTATCCAATGAATTCACTATACGTGGTTACTATCCAATGAATTCACTACATGTAGGTTTGGAAAAGGGTATAAAAGTAACACTGTGTATTCAATAAATTGAAGCTTGCTTTATCAATCACATTGATTCTGGACTGCTTGCTTCCCTCGCCGCCGGCACTTTAACTCTAGATGCTAAATCCAGACAGTAGTCCATTAATCCTAGATACTAAATTCTAGACCCTAGATCCTTAAACGTAGACCGTATATGCTTAATCCAAGACTCTACACGCTATACCATAGACCAATAATCCTAGGCGCAAAACTCTAAACCGTAGATCTTAAGACTAGATGTTAAACGATAAAGCGTTAAACCTAGATGCTGCAGCTTTAAACCTAGAAGCATACCTATAATCCTTTAACTCTAGATGCTAAATCCAGACAGTAATCCATTAATCCTAGAAACTAAAATCTAGACCCTAGATCCTTAAACGTAGATCGTATATGCTTAACCCCAGACGCTACACGCTCTACCATAAACCATTAGTCCTAGGCGCAAAACTCTAAACCTTGGATCTTAAGACTAGATTGTGAACAATAAAGCCTTAAACCAAGATGCTGGAGTCTTAACCCTAGATATTAAATCCTGCACCCTAGACGCTTATCTATAATCCTTTAACTCTAGATGCTAAATCCAGCCAGTAGTCCATTAATCCTAGATACTAAACCCTAGACCCTAGATCCTTAAACATAGATCGTATATGCTTAAACCCAGACGCTACACACTATACCATAGACCATTAGTCCTAGGCGCAAAACTCTAAACCTTGGATCTTAAGACTAGATTGTGAACAATAAAGCCTTAAACCAAGATGCTGGAGTCTTAACCCTAGATATTAAATCCTGGACCCTAGATTCTTATCTGTAATCCTTTAACTCTAGATGCTAAATCCAGCCAGTAGTCCATTAATCCTAGAAACTAAATTCTAGAGCCTAGATCCTTCAACGTAGATCATATATGCTTAACCCCAGACGCTACACGCTATACCATAGACCATTAATCCTAGGCGCAAAACTCTAAGCCCTACATCTTAAGACTAGATGTTAAACGATAAAGCGTTAAACCTAGATGCTGCAGCTTTAAACCTAGAAGCATATCTATAATCCTTTAACGGTGATTGCTAAATGCAGATGGTCATCCATTAATCCTAGATAATAAAACCCTAGACCCTAGATCCTGAAACGTAGATCGTATATGCTTAAGCCCAGACGCTACACGCTATACCATAGACCATTAGTCCTAGGCGCAAAACTCTAAACCTTGGACCTTAAGACTAGATTGTGAACAATAAAGCCTTCAAACCAGATGCTGGAGTCTTAACCCTAGATATTAAATCCTGGACCATAGACGCTTATCTATAATCATTTAACTCTAGATGCTAAATCCAGACAGTAGTCCATTAATCCTAGATACTAAACCCTAGACCCGAGATCCTTAAACGTAGATCGTATATGCTTAAACCCAGACGCTACACGCTATACCATAGACCATTAGTCCTAGGCGCAAAACTCTAAACCTTGGATCTTAAGACTAGATTGTGAACAATAAAGCCTTAAACCAAGATGCTGGAGTCTTAACCCTAGATATTAAATCCTGGACCCTAGATTCTTATCTGTAATCCTTTAACTCTAGATGCTAAATCCAGCCAGTAGTCCATTAATCCTAGAAACTAAATTCTAGAGCCTAGATCCTTCAACGTAGATCATATATGCTTAACCCCAGACGCTACACGCTATACCATAGACCATTAATCCTAGGCGCAAAACTCTAAGCCCTACATCTTAAGACTAGATGTTAAACGATAAAGCGTTAAACCTAGATGCTGCAGCTTTAAACCTAGAAGCATATCTATAATCCTTTAACGGTGATTGCTAAATGCAGATGGTCATCCATTAATCCTAGATAATAAAACCCTAGACCCTAGATCCTGAAACGTAGATCGTATATGCTTAAGCCCAGACGCTACACGCTATACCATAGACCATTAGTCCTAGGCGCAAAACTCTAAACCTTGGACCTTAAGACTAGATTGTGAACAATAAAGCCTTCAAACCAGATGCTGGAGTCTTAACCCTAGATATTAAATCCTGGACCATAGACGCTTATCTATAATCATTTAACTCTAGATGCTAAATCCAGACAGTAGTCCATTAATCCTAGATACTAAACCCTAGACCCTAGATCCTTAAACGTAGATCGTATATGCTTAAACCCAGACGCTACACGCTATACCATAGACCATTAGTCCTAGGCGCAAAACTCTAAACCTTGGATCTTAAGACTAGATTGTGAACAATAAAGCCTTAAACCAAGATGCTGGAGTCTTAACCCTAGATATTAAATCCTGGACCCTAGATTCTTATCTATAATCCTTTAATGTTGCAGAATGGCTTGAGCACCAGGGCCATGGGCCCCTGCTATCTCCTCGAGTGGCCTTGAGAGTGTGGCACAAACAACAGCTGTACAAGCAATCTCTTTTTTTAGCCTAACACAAGTATAAACAATCTCTGTTAGCTTAAACTAACTCAAGGACAAGGTAAAGAAGTAGAATGATAGAAAACAAGGAAGAAAACTGGAACTCAGATGTGTGTTATTATCCAGTAAAATCACTGCAAGTAGTTGCCGTCCAGTGAAATCACTACAAGTAGTTACTATCCAATGAATTCACTACGCGTGGTTACTATCCAATGAATTCACTATACGTGGTTACTATCCAATGAATTCACTACATGTAGGTTTGGAAAAGGGTATAAAAGTAACACTGTGTATTCAATAAATTGAAGCTTGCTTTATCAATCACATTGATTCTGGACTGCTTGCTTCCCTCGCCGTCGGCACTTTAACTCTAGATGCTAAATCCAGACAGTAGTCCATTAATCCTAGATACTAAATTCTAGACCCTAGATCCTTAAACGTAGACCGTATATGCTTAATCCAAGACTCTACACGCTATACCATAGACCAATAATCCTAGGCGCAAAACTCTAAACCGTAGATCTTAAGACTAGATGTTAAACCATAAAGCGTTAAACGTAGATGCTGCAGTTTTAAACCTAGAAGCATATCTATAATCCTTTAATGCTGATTGCTAAATGCAGAAGGTAATCCATTAATCCTAGATACTAAACCCTAGACCCTAGATCCTTAAACGTAGATCGTATATGCTTAACCCCAAATGCTATACGCTATACCATAGACCATTAGTCCTAGGCGCAAAACTCTAAACCTTGGATCTTAAGACTAGATTGTGAACAATAAAGCCTTAAACCAAGATGCTGGAGTCTTAACCCTAGATATTAAATCCTGCACCCTAGACGCTTATCTATAATCCTTTAACTCTAGATGCTAAATCCAGACAGTAGTCCATTAATCCTAGATACTAAACCCTAGACCCTAGATCCTTAAACGTAGATCGTATATGCTTAACCCCAAACTCAACAAGATATACCATAGACCATTAGTCCTAGGCGCAAAATTCTAAACCTTGGGTCTTAAGACTAGATTGTGAAATAAAAAGACTTAAACCAAGATGCTGGACTCTTAACCCTAGATATTAAATCCTGGACCCTAGATGCTTATCTATAATCCTTTAAGTCTAGATGCTAAATCCAGCCAGTCGTCCATTAATTCTAGACACTAAATTCTAGACCCTAGATCCTTAAACGTAGATCGTATATGCTTAAACCCAGACGCTACACGCTATACCACAGACCATTAGTCCTAGGCGCAAAACTCTAAACCTTGGGTCTTAAGACTAGATTGTGAAATAAAATCCTTAAATCGAGACGCTGGAGTCATAACCCTAGATATTAAATAATGGACCCTAGATTCTTATTTAAAATTCTTTAACTGTAGATGCTAAATCCAGCCAGTAGTCCATTAATCCTAGAAACTAAATTCTACACCCTAGATCCTTAAACGTAGATAGTATATGCTTAACCCCAGACGCTGCACGCTATACCATAGACCAATAGTCCTAGGCGCAAAACACTAAACTTTGGATCTTAAGACTAGATTGTGAACTAAAAACCCTTAAACCAAAATGCTGGAGTCTTAACCCTAGATATTATATCCTGGACCCTAGACGCTTATCTATAATCCTTAACTTTAGATGCTAAATCCAGACAGTAGTCCATTAATCCTAGATACTAAATTCTAGACCCTAGATCCTTAAACGTAGACCGTATATGCTTAAAAACAGAATCTACACACTATACCATAGACCATTAATCCTAGGCGCAAATCTCTGAACCCTAGATCTTAAGACTAGATGTTAAACGATAAAGCGTTAAACCTAGATGCTGCAGCTTTAAACCTAGAAGCATATCTATAATCCTTTAACGCTGATTGCTAAATGCAGATGGTAATCCATTAATCCTAGATACTAAACCCTAGAACCTAGATCCTTAAACGTAGATCGTATATGCCTAAACCCAGACGCTACACGCTCTACCATAGACCATTAGTCCTAGGCACAAAACCCTAAACCTTGGATCTTAAGACTAGATTGTGAACAATAAATCTTTAAACCAAGATGCTGGAGTCTTAACCCCAGATATTAAATCCTGGACCCTAGATTCTTATCTATAATCCTTTAACACTAGATGCTAAATCCAGCCAGTAGTCCATTAATCCTAGAAACTAAATTCTAGACCCTAGATCCTTAAACATATACCGTATATGCTTAACCCCAGACGCTACACACTATACCATAGTCCATTAGTCCTAGGCGCAAAACTCTAAACCCTAAATGTTCAGACTAGATGATACACTACAAAGCTTTAAACCTAGATGCTGCAGATTTAAACCTAGAAGCTTATCTATTATCTTTAACGCTAATTGCTAAATGGAGATGGTAATCCATTAATCCTAGATACTAAACCTACTAAACGTGTAGCATCTGAGTTTAAGCATATACGCTCTACGTTTAAGCATCTAGGGTCTAGGGTTTATTGTCTAGGATTAATGGACTACTGGCTGGATTTAGCATCTAGTGTTAAAGGATATAGATAAGCATCTAGGGTCCAGGATTTCGTATCTATGTTTAAGGCTCGAGCATCTGGGTTTAAGGCTTTATTGTTCACAATCTAATCTTAAGATCCAAGGTTTAGAGTTTTGCGCCTAGGACTAATGGTTTATGGTATAGCGTGTCGAGTCTGGAGTTACGCATATACGGTCTACGTTTAAGGATCTAGTGTCTAGGGTTCAGTATCTGGGATTAATGGATTAACGTCTGGATTTAGCATTCAGCTTTAAAGGATTATAGATAGACTTCTATGTTTAAATCTCTAACATCTAGGCTTAACGCTTTATAGTTTAGTATCTAGTCTTAAGATCTAGGGTTTAGAGTTTTGCGCCTAGTATTAATGGTCTATAGTACAGCATGTAGCGTCTGGGATTAAGCATATACGATCTACGTTTAAGGATCTAGGGACTAGGGTTTAGTATCTAGGATTAATGGATTACCGTCCGGATTAACATTCAGCGTTAAAGGCTTATAGATACGCTTTTGTTTAAAGCTCCAGCATAATGGTTTAACTTTTTAAAGTTTAAAATCTTGTCTTAAGACCTAGGGTGTCGAGTTTTGCGCCTAGGTCTAATGGTCTAAGGTTTAGCGCGTAACGTCTGGTGTTATGCTTATACAGTCTACGTTTAAGGATCTAGGGTCTATAGTTTAGTATCTAGGATTAATGGATTACCGTCCGGATTTAGCATTCAGCGTTAAAGGATTATAGATAAGCTTCTAGGTTTAAAATTCCAGCATCTAGGCTTAACGGTTTATATTTTATCATCTAGTCTGAAGATCTAGGGTTTAGAGTTTTGTGCCTAGGACTAATGGTCTATGGTATAGAGTGTAGCGTCTAGGGTTAAGCATATACGATCTACGTTTAAGGATGTAGGGTCTAGGTTTTAGTATCTAGGATTAATGGATTAACATCTGGATTTAGCATCCAGGGTTAAATGATAATAGATAAGCTTTTAGGTTTAATGCTTTATAGTTTAGTATCTACTCTTAATATCTACGGTTTAGAGTTTTGCGTCTAGGATTAATGGTCTATGGTATAGCCTGTAACGTCTGGGTTTAAGCATTTACGGTCTTGGTGAAGGATCTTGGGTGTAGAGTTTAGTGTCTAGGATTAATGGACTACCGTCTGGATTTAGCATCTAGAGTTAAAGGATGATAGATAGGCATCTATGGTCTAGGATTTAGTATCTAGGGTTAAGGCTCCAGCATCTTGGATTAAGGCTTTATAGTTCAGCATATAGTGTTAAGATCCAGGGCTTAGAGATTTGTGCCTAGGACTAATGGTCTATGGTAAAGCATGTACCGTCTGGTGTTATGCATATACGGTCTACATTTAAGGATCTAAGGTTAAGGGTTTTGTATCTAGGATAATTGATTAGAGTCTGGATTTAGCATCCAGGGTTAAACGATAATAGATAAGCTTTTAGGTTTAATGCTTTATAGTTTAGTATCTCGTCTTAAGATATAGGTTTATGAGTTTTGCCCCCAAGAGTAATGGTCTACGGCATAGCCTGTAGCGTCTGGGGTTAGGCATATATTGTCTTCATTTAAGGGTCTAGGGTCTAGAGTTTAGTATCTAGGATTAATGGACTACTGTCTGGATTTAGCATCTAAAGTTAAGGGATTATAGATAAGCGGCTAGGGTCCAGGATTTAGTATCTAGGGTTAAGGCTCCAGCATCTAGGTTTAAGGCTTTGTAGTTCAGCATCTAGTGTTAAGATCTAGGGTTTAGAGTTTTGCACCTAAGACTAATGGTCTATGGTATAGCATGTAGCGTCTGGGGTAAGCATATAATGTCTTCGTTTAAGGATCTAGGGTCTAGGGTTTAGTATCTAGGATCAATTGATTACCGTCTGGATTAACATCCAGCGTTAAAGGATTATAGATAAGCTTCTAGGTTTAAAGCTCCCATATCTAGGTTTAAGGCTTTATAGTTTAATATCTAGTCTTAAGATCTAGAGTTTAGAAATTTGCAACTAGGTCTAATGATCCATGGTATAGCGTGTACCGTCTGGGTTTAAGCATATATGGTCTATGTTTAAGGATCTAGGTTCTAGAGTTTAGTATCTAGGATTAATGGAGTACTGTCTGGATTTAGCAATCAGCGTTAAAAGATTATAGACAAGCTTCTAGGTTTAAAGCTCCAGCATCTAGGGTTAAGGCTTTATAGTTTACTATCTAATCTTAAGATCTAGGGTTTAGAGTTTTACACCTCGGACTAATGGTCTATGTTATAGAGTGTAGCGTATGGGGTTAAGTATATACCGTCTACGTTTAAGGATCTAGGTCTAGGGTTTAGTATCTAGTATGAACTGATTACCGTCTGGATTTAGCATTCAGCGTTAAAGGATTATAGATAAGCTTCTAGGTTAAAAGCTCCAGCATCTAGTTTTATGGCTTTATAGTTTAGTATCTAGTCTTAAGATGTAGGGTTTAGAGTTTTGCGCCTAGGTTTAATGGTCTATGGTATAGCGCGTAGCGTGTGGGGTTAAGCATATACGGTCTACTTTTAAAGATCTAGTTTCTGAATTTAATATCTAGGAGTATTGGACTACCGTCTGGATTTAACATTCAGGTTTAAAGGATTATAGATAAACTTCTAGGTTTAAAACTGCAGCATCTAGGTTGAAGGCTTTATAGTTTAGTATCTAGTCTGAACATCTAGGGTTTACAGTTTTGCGCCTTGGACTAATGGTCTATGGTATAGCGTGTACCGTCTGGCATTAAGCATATACGGTCTAAGTTTAAGGATCTAGGGTCTAGGGTTTAGTATCTAGGATTAATGGATTACCGTCTGGATTTAGCATCCAGGGTTAAAGGATTATAGATAAGCTTTTAGGTTTAATGCTTAATAATTTAGAATCTAGTCTTAAGATCTAGGGTTTAGAGTTTTGCGCCTAGGACTAATAGTCTATGGTATAGGTTGTAGAGTCTTGCGTTATGCATATACGGTCTATGTTTAAGGATCTAGGTCTAGGGTTTAGTACCTAGGATTAATGGATTACCGTCTGGATTTAGCATCTAGCATAAAAAGATTATAGATAAGATTCTAGGTTTAAATCTCCAGCATCTAGGTTTAAGGTTTTATAGTTCAGTATCTAGTCTTAAGATCTAGGTTTTAGAGTTTTGCGTCTAGGTCTAATGGTCTATGGTATAGCGTGTAGCGCCTGGGGTCAAGCATATATGGTCTACGTTTAAGGATCTAGGTTCTAGAATTTAGTATCTAGGATTAATGGACTACCGTCTGCATTTAGCATTCAGCTTTAAAGGATAATAGATAAGCTACCAGGTTTAAAGCTCCAGCTTCTAGGTTTATGGCTTTATAGTTTACTATCTAATCTTAAGATCTAGGATTTAGAGTTTTGCGCCTAGGACTAATGGTCTACGGTATAGCCTGTGGCCTCTGGTGTTATGCATATACGGTCTACTTTTAAAGATCTAGGGTCTAGTATCTAGGATTAATGGAGTACCGTCTGGATTTAGCAACCAGGTTTCAATGAGTACAGATATGCTTCTAGGTTTAAAGTTCCAGCATCTAGGTTTAAGGCTTTAGAGTTTAGTATCTAGTCTCAAGATCTAGGGTTTAGAGTTTTGCGCCCAAGACTAATGGTCTACGGTATAGCCTGTAGCGTCTGGGGTTAAGCATATAATGTCTTCGTTTAAGGGTCTAGGGTCTAGAGTTTAGTATCTAGGATTAATGGACTACCGTCTGGATTTAGCATCTAAAGTTAACGGATTATAGATAAGCGGCTAGGGTCCAGGATTTATTATCTAGGGTTAAGGTTCCAGCATTTAGGTTTAAGGCTTTGTAGTTCAGCATCTAGTCTTACCGTCTGGATTTAGCATCCAGCATTAAAGGATTATAGATAAGCTTCTAGTTTTAAAGCTCCAGCATCTAGGTTTAAGGCTTTATAGTTTAGTATCTAGTCTTAAGATCTAGGGTTTAGAGTTTTGCGCCTAGGATTAATGGTCTATGATATAGCGTGTAGCATCTGTGGTTAAGCATATACGGTCTACGTTTAAGGATCTAGGGTCTAGAATTTAGTATCTAGGATTAATAGACTACTGTCTGGATTCAGCATCTAGAGTTAAAGGATTATAGACAAGCGTCTAGGGTCCAGGATTTCATATCTAGGGCTAAGACTCCAGCATCTATGCTTAATGCTTTATAGTTTATCGTCTAGTCTGAACAGCTATGGTTTAGAGTTTTGCGCCTAGGACTAATGGTCTATGGTATAGCGTGTATTGTCTGGGGTTAAGCATATACGGACTACGTTTAAGGATCTAGGTTCTAGAATTTAGTATCTAGGATTAATTGACTACCATCTGGATTGACATCTAGAGTTAAAGGATTATAGATAAGAGTCTTGGTTTCAGGATTTAGTATCTAGGGTTAAGGCTCCAGCATCTAAGCTTAAAGCTTTATATTTTAACATCTAGTCTTAAGATCTAGGGTTTAGAGTTTTGCGCCTAGGATTAATGATCTATGGTATAGCGTGTAGCGTCTCGGATTAAGCATATAAGGTCTACCATTAAGGATCTAGTGTCTAGTATGTAGGATTAAGGGACAACCGTATGGATTTAGCATCTAGGGTTCAAGGGTTATAGATAAGCGTCTAGGGTCCAGCATTTAGTGTAGCCAGGGTCTGGCGGCCGGAAGATCTCATGCTGTACGGAAAGACAGGGCCCTCCCTCACCCCCTGGGACAGCCAATATTATATAGACTGTGATGTAAGGAAATGCATGTGACGTTACTCAAGTTATATAATGCCATGCCGCATGGCAATAAAGGCCATTTTGTCATCCACCACATTGGTGTCTGTGTGCATATGGACCGTGCGACCAGGGGTTGGTCGCCATGCCGTTCCTGAACCAGGTCGCCTTGTCTTTCCGAAGGCAACAAGTGTTGCCGAAACCCGGGAATCGAGGGAATTCACCCCGAATCGGGAAATCGCCTGGAATCTGGTGAACGGCGGCTTGAGCGGTAGAACCAGCCTGGCAGACGCCTTGGACCAACAAGGAGGAGGACGCTCCGGGACCAACGAGGAGGATTGAAGCCCTCGTGAAAGTCGAAATGGAAACCCTTGTGAAGGTCGTATTGCAGATACATAAGCAGTGGGGGATTGATTGTAAGCTCAAAGATTTTACTCTTGCTGTTGCAAGACTTTTGCAAATCGGTGTCATTGACCAGCCGGTCAATATTTTCCACCCTGAGGTGTGGGACAAATGTACTATAGCTTTAGCCAAGGAGACGATGTCCTCGGGTAGTGGAAAAAACCTGAAATCGTGGGGGAGGGTCGTGCAGGCCCTGGAGAAAGCCCTACAAGAACAGGAGAGCTGGAGGGAGGCAAAGAATTGTTTAAAGGTCACCCCAAAACTGGGAGTTGGGGCGGCCACACAGACCTTGCACCCCCTGGGCGGTGACGATTCCACCGAGCCCGGGGATCCAGAGGGAGGCGGGACAAAAACATTGGAATCCCCGCCCACTTTGACCCCCCCGGGCAGCCCCAGCCCCGATCGGCGAGGGGGCGGTGCAGCCCCATGGTCCCGGGAGCCCCCACGGTCCCTGGAGCCCGACCCGCTCACGGAGAGGCTTAGACGAGCCGTATCCTTTTGGCGCAGGCTGGCCAAGGAGGCCAGGGGCAACGTGGAGATACCGGGGTCTGAGGAGCTCTGGGCTGAACCACCGCCAAGATGGCACCGAGGGGAAAAAAGGGGGGCGGGACGAAGGCGCACGTGGCGGGGGCGGGGAGGAGGCGCCGGCATTGATGGGCGTGCACTAGTGGCAAGGGAAGGGGGGGGTGAGCAAAGGGCGGAAAGCCAATCAGAGCCACCTGCCTCATAGGGCAAACACCCCGCCCAGCAGAGGGCGGCGTGAGCCAAGAGGGAGGGAACCGCCCACTCGCAAAGCAGGTGGGCGGGGCCGGAGTCCGCCCGCCCGTGACGAAAGGGGGCGGGGCCAGAGCCCTTCAAAAGGGTACTGGCAATTGGAAGCGGCCAGTCAGTCGAGCTCTGACTTCGGGTCAGACACGGACTGGAGCGAGGAGTTTGCAACGGATTCAACTTCAGAGGAGGAGGAAATGGGAATAAATACAGTCAAAAGCAAATATATTCCCATCCAAAATAAAAATAAAAATAAAATCCGAAATAAAAAGGTACCGCGCGGGAAAAACATCCCTTTCACCGACTGGAAGGGAATAAAAATTGCGTGTGCTGATTTGGTCCCACCAACCACACTAGCATTCCCCATCCGGCTAATGGAGGGGGTACAGAGTGTCTTTTCACCAATAAACCTTAAGGACATACACACAATTATTAAGGCAATTGCAGACAAAGGACTCAATTCTGCTATGGTCACCAGCCTCATAGATGGCCTTTTTGGGGGAGACGATCTGCTCCCATTTGATATAAATCAAGCCTGTAGAATGATCTTTGACGGAGCAGGGATGTTTGTGTTTAAACAAGAATGGGAGGACCACTGTACAAGGCAACTAGCCCAGGTGACTGGGGCAGACCACCCACTCTACGGCTCCACACTGCAGCGGCTGATGGGTAAAGACCCAACAATGATCACCCCCCAGGAGCAGGCCCAGGGCTTGCAGGTCCATGAAATTATGGCAACCACTCATGCAGCCAGAGAAGCCATTCGCGCAACTTCCAGAACTGTTGTCAAGCCATTGCCGTGGTCCTCGATTAAGCAAAAGGAAAGTGAGAGTTTTGCACAATTTGTGGATCACCTCCAGGCAGCAGTCGACTCCTCAACCCTGCCCGCGGAAGCAAAAGGCCCGGTTGTCGCAGACTGTTTACGTCAGCAGTGTAACTCAGTAACCAAAGAAATCCTACATTCACTGCCAGTGAGGTCGAGTATCGTGGACGTGATTAGGCACGTCGCAAGGGAAGAGCATCTAACCCCAATTCAGACGGCTGTTAATACCATGATGGCTAATGTGATGGCATGTTTTAAATGCGGTCAGGCGGGGCATATGGTAGCAAACTGCCCTCGGTTGGGGGACCCACCAACAGCGCTCCCCCCGCACCAAAATCGACCCAGAGGACTCTGTTGGGTTTGTGGAAAGAAGGGACATTTCACCAGGGAATGCAGATCCAGAAACCAGGGAAACGGGATGGGGAGAGGGCACCAGGGCTATGCACAGCCCTCTCCCACGTGGGACATGAGGTGGCCCAACCATACCAACCGCGGATGGGGTGGAATGCATCCGAACCCGCAGCACCCTCGAGAAGCAACCAACTTTATGGCTCAACCGACAATCCAGCCAAACCTGCCCCTACCTCAGGAACAGCAAAGACCACCCTCTGGGGGCAAGACCCCAGGGTGGCCCTGGCAGTGAAATGTGATAGCCCGCCAGTGGTTTGGTGGATCTGTTCCCTCTGCAATACCTTAAATGACATCACCATTAGTGTTCCCTTTTTGATTGACACCGGAGCAGATGTTACAGTCATTCCCGAAACAAACTGGCCCCAGCACTGGCAATTGGAGAATGCCCCCATGGTGGGTGGAGTCGGAGGACTAACCCGGGCTCGAAAGAGCGCTCAATTAGTAGCGATCACGCTTCACACGGAAAAAGGACCAGAGAAAACCATCACCCTCTTCCCATATGTCATGCCTGGAGTCCCACCACTGTTGGGAAGGGACGCTCTAGCCCTTTTGAAAGCCAGGGTGACAAATTTACCCTGAGGGCCACTGCCACACACCCACTTCCACCAATCAGACAGATGTGGAAATCGTCCGACCCAGTGTGGGTCGAGCAGTGGCCCCTGCCAAAGCCTCGAATGAACGCTCTTCTTGAACTAGTTGACCGAGAACTACAACGAGGTCACATAGAGCCTTCCACCAGCCCATGGAACACCCCAGTTTTCATAATCCCCAAATGGTCTGGTGAAGGGTTTCGTCTCCTTCATGACCTGCAAGAAGTAAACAAGAGGATCCAACCAATGGGTCCTGTCCAAACGCTATTACCTATGAACTCCGTGATACCAGAAGGACAACCTTGTGCCGTCCTTGATATTAAGGACTGTTTCTTTTCAATACCCCTGCATGAAGAGGACAAGGAGCGGTTTGCTTTTTCTGTCATGTTCCCAAACAGCCAACGCCCTAACCTGCGCTTCCAGTGGAAAGTGCTGCCTCAGGGAATGATCAACTCACCTACCATCTGCCAGATTGCAGTGGATTGGGCGCTGGCACCGGTTCAGCGCAGTGACCCGACAGCGACTATCATTCAGTACATGGACGATATCTTGATCGCCGCGCTGTCAGGAAGTCAGGTGGACCATCTGGTATCAGCAGTTTCGGAAACTTTAAAAACAAACGGGTTCGAAATTGCAAGCGCAAAAGTCAAAAGAGGACCATGTGTAACCTTTCTGGGAGTGGGGATCACCAGTTCTTATATAACACCCCCCCAAATTAAAATCCGTCGGGACATCAGAACACTCCACGACATGCAACAATTAGTGGGGTCCTTGCAATGGCTCCTCAATATTGTCCTGATACCCCCCGAAATCATGGCCTCCCTGCATGATCTTCTAAAAGGAAAGAACCCATGGGAACAAAAAACTCTGACGACAGAAGCAATGAACTCCCTCGATTTCATCGAGCAATGGGTACCATCAAGTACGCTCGCCAGGTGGCACCCAGGTGTTCCACTCGACCTGTACGTACATTTCACAAAGGGAGGGGGAGTAGGGACACTGGCCCAGGGGCCACCTGAAAAAGCCCAGCCAATACAATGGATAGTCCCAGGAAAGCCATCACATGCATTCTCTCCAGGAGTTGAGTGCCTTGGCAATCTCATCATGAAAGGTAGAAAGCTCGCCCTAAGACACCTAGGCATCGAACCCGCCAGGATATTCCTACCCTTCCGCAAACAGCTCCCAATACAATCAGTGACCATGTCAGAGTATTTAGCTATAGCCCTTGTCGGATTTGGTGGAGAAGTTCGGTACGCTGCAAAGCCCCCCTGGACTCAAATGCTGGAAATTGTCAACATCGACATCCCACAGAAGATCATGGACCGGTCCCAACAGGGACCAACAGTCTTCACAGATGCATCCTCAACAACCTCAACTGTGGCAGCAGTGTGGCAATCAGGAGAAGAATGGCACTGCATCAAAATGACCGATTGTGCGCTTTCAGTTCAGCAGCTAGAAGCGATAGCCATAGTGCTGGCATGTGGACTGTTTCCAATGGAACACCTTAACATAGTTACTGATTCGATGTTCGTGGCCAAGCTTTGCTTAGCCATGTCAGGACCCGGCGTGTCAACATCAGCAGTAGCCCTAAAGCTGGAAGAAGCACTCTCTTCTCAAGAGGGCATCATATCGGTCATCCATGTCAACAGCCATAACCCAGTCAAAGGGTTTTTCCAAACTGGCAATGACAAAGCAGATGCCGCTGCAAAAGGACTGTGAGTGCTAAGGGATGCCCGGCAGTTACATGAGTCTCTTCACATTGGGGCCAAAGCGCTAGCGAAGAAATGTGGGATTTCTGTCACCGATGCAAAACACGTAGTTGCTACATGTCCTCACTGTCAGAAAGCACCACTGTGGTCCAGTGGAGTCAACCCCAGAGGTCTCAAGGCCTCTGAAGTGTGGCAGACAGACTTTACACTCTGTCAGTTGCTGAAACCTTGAGCGCGGCTAGCAGTAACTGTGGACACCTATAGTGGAATGATAGTAGCCACACAACACCCCAAAACCGACTCCAAAGTGACCATCCAGCATTGGCTAACAGTCATGGCATGGCTTGGTATCCCTAGTGAGATCAAAACAGACAATCGCCCAAATTTTGTTTCCAAATCAGTCCAGGCATTTGCTCTGAAATGGGGTATCACCCTAATACATGGCATTCCATACAATAGCACAGGACAAGCCATAGTTGAAAGGGCAAATCAAACCCTGAAAACTAAATTAGAGGTGCTGGCAAAGACAGAGGATTTTGTCAATGCCATCCCCTCAGGAGACCAAGCACGCCTGCTAGCGACCACTCTTTTAGCACTGAATCAGTTTCCTAGGGGGGAAGAGATGAATAGCCCTACACAAAAACATTGGGCTGCTCGAGCGCTAGAAGAAGGCCCGTTGGTTATAATTAGAAATGAGCTAGGGGAATGGGAACAAGGGTGGAGCCTAGTCCTTACAGGACGAGGGTATGCTGCAGTCAAAAAAGATGGGAAAGTCAAGTAGTGTCCGCTTAAGTCTATTAAGCCTGAGCTCCAGAATGAAACTAATGAAAACTGTAAGTGTTTATCCACAGAACCGGATCACCAGACGTCCTCGTAACCTGCATGCCCCGGCAACAAGAGAGGACGGCAAGTCAACAAGCATGCTGTCTACATCCGAGAGTCCCACGCTGGCGGACTCCAAACAACAACGATATAGCCCCTGTGGGAGGAGGCTACAATGTATTTGTGTAATCTTGATTCTAGGGCTAGTCACTAAAGGACAGGCAGAACCAGAGTACCAACCCCATCGTCCATTCAGGTGGGTCCTACAAGATCCTGACAAATTGATAAAGGAAAACTTAACAGCAGGTACCCCGACTTTTATGGTAACAGTTGGTGACTTATTCCCCGGGTCAGCACTAATCAATAAACCCGGATGTGAACCATCATGCAAACCAATATGGGGAACATATTGGTGCCCCAGCTCAAACCCAGGAAAGAGCTATTGCAACTATCCAGGATATTATTTTTGTGGGTATTGGGGATGTGAGACAATTGTAACAAGTGATAGATGGAAACCGGAGACAGATGACGAATTTCTGCGGGTAACCTGGGGACCACATGGGTGTAAACATCCAAATTTTGCGGTGGATGGAGTGATATATCGTAGAGGCAAATATACTTGCACCCATTTGAAGTTGGAAATCTTACATCCAAATGATGCGGGATGGGCTATAGGGAAAAAGTGGTCAGTATTTCTTCACTACGGTGGCACAGATCCAGGAAGGGTGATGAAAATTATCAGGCTTATACCACAAGCACCCCAAGCAGTCGGGCCTAACCCGGTTCTTAACCCACGAATACTCACAACCGAAGCCATCACACCCTTAACGACACACACCACCAAAATCATCGATAGGAACCCTCTTTGGAAAATGATACAAGCTAGCTACCAAGTGCTGAAGAAAACCAACTCGAATCTCACGGAGCACTGCTGGCTGTGTTATGGAGTAAAACCACCCTTTTATGAGGCCATAGGAGTCAGCAACACACCCATATGGGTAAATAGTACAAATCCGGCTCAATGTAACTGGAACATAGAAAAGCAAGGGATTACACTAGCACAGGTGGTGGGAAGTGGCATATGTATAGGTAAAGTCCCAAAGCACAAAAAACAATTGTGTATTAATATGATACAAGGTAAAATCCCTGCAAAGTGGTTAGTACCAGCCACCAATTCCAAGTGGGTTTGTTCTATTATGGGAGTTACACCTTGCTTGTTGTTGGACAAATTTGACGGGTCCTCAGAATATTGCATCCAGGCAACTATAGTCCCAAAAATCTTTTATCACACCGGAGACTTCGTCTATGACTCTCTAATTACCCCAGAACACCATCTGTTAAAACGAGAGCCTTTTACAGCAATAACAATAGCTACTCTAATGATCCTAGGAGGTGTGGGAGTAGGCACAGGAGTGGCATCATTGGTCCAACAAAATAAAGAATTTAGTGCCTTGAGGACAGCAGTAGATGAAGACCTGGCAAGAATTGAACAATCAATAAGTGCCTTAGAACAATCACTTAGATCATTATCTGAAGTTGTGTTGCAAAATCAGAGAGGGTTAGACCTTATGTTTTTACAACAAGGGGGAGTGTGTGCTGCACTAGTGGAAGAATGCTGCGTATACGCGGACCACACTGGAATCGTGAGGGACACTATGGCCAAATTGCGAGAGGGATTGGAAAAACGGAAAAGAGAGAGGCACAACAAGATTGGTTTGCATCATGGTTCAACCATTCACCATGGCTGAACACCTTGATATCTACCTTGATGGGGCCGATCACAATGATTATGATAGCATTAATCTTTGGACCCTGCATACTGAACAGACTTGTGTCATTTGTCGGGAGCTGGTTAGAGACAGTTAACATCATGTTGGTAGAGCACCAACAATTGCTCTAGGAATATTTTTATACCCTGTTACCCCCAAACTACCTCCTGTTCAACATGCCTTGCATTTTTCTATTCAAGTTTACAGTATATATTTTTGAGATGGTTGTACATTTAAATTTTTTAAGATTGCTATAAAGTTTAAGATAGGAACAGGATGTTTTATATCTAGGATTTTTATACATGTATTTTTTTAGGACTGTTATATTTAGCCAATTCAATTATGCATAGGGAGGGGGAAAATGTAGCCAGGGTCTGGTGGCCGGAAGATCTCGTGCTGTACGGAAAGACAGGGCCCTCCCCCCGCCCCCAGACAGCCAATAGTGTATAGACTGTGATGTAAGCAAACGGATGTGACGTTACTCAAGTTATATAATGCCATGCCGCATGGCAATAAAGGCCATTTTGTCATCCACCATATTGGTGTCTGTGTGCATACGGACCGTGCGACCAGGGGTTGGTCGCCGTGCCATTCCTGAACCAGGTCGCCTTGCCTTTCCGAAGGCAACAATTTAGTATCTAGGGTTAAGGCTCCAGCATCTAGGTTTAAGGATTTATAGTGTAGCATCTAGTCTGAAGATCTAGGGTTTAGAGTTTTGCACCTAAGACTAATAGTCTACGGTATAGTGTGTAGCGTCTGGGATTAAGCATATACGGTCTACGCTTAAGGATCTAGGGTCTAGGGTTTAGTATGTAGGATTAATGGACTACTGTCTCGGTTAAGCGTCTACGGTTAAAGGGTTATAGATAAGAGTCTACGGCCTAGGGTCTAGTATATAGGATTAAGGCTGAGGCATCTAGGTTTAAGGATTTATAGTTCAGCATCTAATCTTAAGATCTAGGGTTTAGGTTTTGCGCCTAGGAGTAATGGTCTACGGTATAATGTGTAGCATCTGGCGTTATGCATATCAGGTCTACGTTTAAGGATCTAGGGTCTAGTATCTCTGATTAATGGACTACCGTATGGATTTAGCATCTAGGGTTAAAGGGTTATAGATAAGCCTCTAGGGTCCAGGATTTAGAATCTAGGGTTAAGGCTCCAGCATCTAGGTTTAAGGCTTTAGGGTTTAGCATCTAGTCTTAAGATCTAGGGTTTAGAGTTTTTCGACTAGGACTAATAGTCTATGGTATAGCGTGCAGCGTCTGGGATTAAGCATATATGGTCTACGTTTAAGGATCTAGGGTCTAGGGTTTAGTGTCTAGGGTTTAGTATGTAGGGTTCATGGACTACCGTCTGGATTTAGCATCTACCGTTAAAGGGTTATAGATAATCGTCTCGGGTCTAGGGTTTAGTATCCAGGGTGAAAGCTCCAGCATCTAGGTTTAATGCGTTATAATTTAGCATCTAATATTAAGATCTAGGGTTTAGAGTTTTGCGCCTATGATTAATGGTCTATGGTATAGCGTGTAGCGTCTGGGGTTAAGCATATACGGTCTACGTTTAAGGATCTAGGGTCTAGGGTTTGGTATCTAGGATTAATGGACTACCGTCTGGACTTAGCGTCTAGGGTCAAAGGACTATAGGTAAGGGTCTAGGCTTTAGTATGTAGAGTTAAGGCTCCAGTGTCTAGCTTTTAGGTTTTATAATTTAGCATGTAGTCTTAACGTCTAGGGTTTAGCGTTCTGCATCTAGGATTAAGGGTTGATGGTGTAGAATTTTCCTCTAGAATTAAGGATCTACGGTCTACTTTTAAGGGTCTGAGGTCTGGGGTTAAGTATCTAGGATTAATGGACTACCATCTGGAATTAGTGTCTGGGGTGAAAGGACTATAGATAAGCGGCTAGGCTTTAGTATCTAGGGTTAAGCCTCCAACATCTTGGTGTAAGGCCTTATAAATTAGCATCTAGCCTTAAGGTCTTGGTTTTGGAATTCTGCATCTAGGATGAAGGGTCAATAGTAATCCTCTGGTACTAAGGATCCACGTTCTCCCTTTAAGGCTCTAGGGTCTAGGGTTTAGTATCTAAGATTAATCGACTACTGTCTTGAATTAGTGTCTAGGGTTAAAGGATTATAGATAAGAGTCTAGGGTCTAGGGTTTAGTATGTAGGGCTAAGTCTCCAGCGTCTAGATTTATATTTTTATAGTTTAGTATCTAATCTTAAGGTCTAGGGTTTAGAGTATTGCATCTAGGATTAACGGTCTATGGTATAGAGTGCAGCTTCTTGGGTTAAGCATATATGATATACATTCAGGGATCTAGTTTATACATTTTAGCATCTAGCGTGAATGGTCTACCCTCTGGAATTAGTTTCTAGGGTTAAAGGATTACAGATAAGAGTCTAGGGTATATGGTTTAATATGTAGGGTTAAGGCTCTGGCGTCTACGGTTAAGGCTTTAGAGTTTAGTATCTAATCTTAAGGTCTAGGGTTTACAGTTTTGCGTCTAAGATTAATGGACTATTGTCTTGATTTACTGTCTAAGGTTAAAGGGTTATAGATAAGCCTCTAGGGTCTAGGGTTTAGTATCTAGGGTTAAGGCTCCAGTGTCTGGTGTTAAGGCTTTATAGTTTAGCAACTAGGGTAAAGGTCAAGAGTTTATAGTTCTGCATCTAGGATTAACGGTCTATGGTATAGAGTGTAGCGTCTGGGTTTAAGCATATACGATCTACATTCAGGGATCTAGTGCGTAGGGTTTAGCATTTAGTGTGAATGCTTTACCCTCTGGACTTAGCGTATAGGGTTAAAGGATTAAAGATATGCGTCTAGGCTTTAGTATCTAGTGTTAAGGCTTAATAGTTTAGCAGCTAGTCTTAAGGTCTAAGGTTTAGACATCTGCGTCTAGGATTAACTGTCTATGGTGTAGAGTGTAACGTCTGGGATTAAGGATCCACGGTTTACGTTTAAGGATCTAGGTTTTAGTACCTAAGGTAAAGGCTCCAGCGTCTAGGTTTAAGGCTTTATAGTTTAGCCTCTAGTCTTAAGATCTAGGGTTTAGAGATTTGCGCCTAGGATTAATGGTCTATGGTATAGCATGTAGCGTCTGGGGTTAAGCATATATGGTCTACGTTTAAGGATCTAGGGTCTAGGGTTTAGTATCTAGGATTAATGGACTACTGTCTGGAATTAGTGTCTATGGTTAAAGGGTTATAGATAAGCGTCTAAGGTCTAGGGTCTGGGCGTAAGCATCTAGAGTTAAGGGTCTGGGCTTCAGGGTCTGGGCTTCAGGGTCTAGAGTTAAGGGTCTGGGCTTCAGGGTCTAGAGTTAAGGGTCTAGAGTTAAAGGTCTGGGCTTGAAGGTCTAGAGCGAGGGTTCTAGAGCTAGGGTTCTAGAGTTAAGAGTCTGGGCTTCAGGGTCTGTGCTGCAGGGTCTAGATCTAAGGGTCTAGAGTTTAGGGTCTAGAGTTTAGGGTCTGGGATAAGGGTCTAGGGCTAAGGGTCTAGGGTTAAGGGTCTGGGCTTCAGGGTCTGGGCTTCAGGGTCTAGGCTTGAAGGTCTAGAGTGAAGGGACTAGATTTAAGGGTCTAGGCTTAAGGGTCTGGGCTTAAGGGCATAGAGTTAAGGGTCTGGGCTTAAGAGTCTGGACTTCAGGGTCTAGAGGTAAGGGTCTAGAGCTAAGGGCCTAGAGGTAAGGGTCTAGAGCTAAGAGCTTAGAGAGAAGAGTCTAGAGCTAAGGGTCTTGGCTTAAGGGTATGGGCTTTAGGGTCTAGAGTTAAGGGTCTAGAGATAAGAGTCTAGAGCTAAGGGTCTACAGCTAAATGTCTAGAGCTGAGGGTCTAGGATAAAGGTTGTAGGGTAAAAGGTCTAGAGCTAAGGGTCTACAATTGAGGGTCTAGAGTTGAGGGTCTAGAGTTGTGTCTCCGGGCTTAACCGCCTAAAGTTAAGGGGTTGTGCTTAAGCGTCTATAGTTAAGGGTCTGGTCTCCAGGGTCTGGGATTAAAGGTCAGGGCTTCAGTGTCTGGACTTTAGGGTCTAGAGCTAAGGGTCTAGAGCTAAAGGCCTGGGCTTGAAGATCTAGAGCTCTGGGTCTAGAGCCATGGGTCTAGAGTTAAGGGTCTGGTCTTAAGGGTCTGGGATTGAGGGCTAGATTTAAGTGTCTGGCCTTAAGGTTCTGGGCTTAAGGGTCTAGAGTTAAGGTTCTGGACTTAAGAATCTGGACTTCAAGGTCTAGATGTAAGGGTCTAGAGCTAAAAGTCTAGAGCTAAGAGTCTAGATGTAAGAGTCTGGGCTTAAGGGTCTAGAGTTCAGGGTCTAGAGTCAAGGGTCTAGAGCTAAGGGTCTGGGCTTCAGGGTCTGGCCTTCAGGGTCTGGCCTTCAGGGTGTGCGCTTGAAGGTCTAGAGTTAAGGGTGTGGGCTTAAGGATCTGTTCTTAAGGATCTAGAGCTAAGGGTCTGGGCTTCAGGGTCTGGGCTTCAGGGTCTGGGCTTGAGGTCTAGAGTTAAGGGTCAGGGCTTAAGGGTCAGGGCTTAAGGGTCAGGGCTTAAGGGTCTAGAAATAAGAGTCTAGAGTTAAGGGTCTAGAGTTAAGGGTCTAGAGGTAAGTGTCTGGGCTTCAAGGTCTGGGCTTCAGGGTCTGGGCTTCAGTGTGTGCGTTTGAAGGTCCAGACATAAGGGTCTGAGCTTAAAGGTCTAACTTAAGGGTCTAGGATTAAGGGTCTGGGTTTGAGGGTCTAGAGCTAAGGGTCTAGGGTTAAGGGTCTAAAGCTACAGGTCTAGAGCTAGATTCACAGTTTGGGCTTCAGGGTCTATAGTTAAGGGTTTTGGCTTAACGGTCTGGGATTAAGGGTCTAGAGCTAACGGACTAGAGCTAAGGGTCTGGGCTTAAGGGTCTAGAGTTAAGAGTCTAGAGTTCAGGGTCTGGGCTTCAGGGTCTAGAGCTAAGGGTCTAGACTTAAGGGTCTGGGTTTAATAGTCTGGGCTTAAGGGGCTGGGCTTAAGGGTCTAGAGTTAAGGGTCTGGGCTTCAGGGCCTGGTCTTCAGGGTCTGGGATTAAGGGTCTACAGCTAAGGGTCTAGAGTTAAGGGTCTGGGATAAGGATCTAGAGTTAAGGGTCTAGAGTTCAGGGTCTTGGCTTCAGGGTCTGGGCTTCAGGGTCTAGATTTAAGGGTCTGGGCTTCAGGGCCTAGACATAAGGGTTTGGGATTAAGGGTCTGGTATTAAGGGTCTGGCTTTAAGCGTCTAGTGTTAAGGATCTGGGCTTTAGGGGCTGGGTTAAGGGTCTGAGCTTCAGGGTCTAGAGTTAAGGGGCTGGGCTTAAGGGTCTAGAGTTAAGGGTCTGGGCTTCAGGGCCTGGTCTTCAGGGTCTGGGATTAAGGGTCGAGAGCTAAGGGTCTAGAGTTAAGGGTCTGGGATAAGGATGTAGAGTTAAGGGTCTAGAGTTCAGGGTCTGGGCTTCAGGGTTTGGGCTTCAGGGTCTAGAGTTAAGGGTCTAGAGATAAGGGTCTGGGCTTCAAGGTCTGGGCTTCAGGGTCTGGGCTTCAGTGTGTGCGTTTGAAGGTCCAGACATAAGGGTGTGAGCTTAAAGGTCTAACTTAAGGGTCTAGGATTAAGGGTCTGGGTTTGAGGGTCTAGAGCTAAGGGTCTAGGGTTAAGGGTCTAGAGCTACAGGTCTAGAGCTAGATTCACGGTTTGGGATAAGGGTCTAGAGCTAAGTGTCTGAGCTTCAGAGTCTGGGTTAAGGGTCTGGGCTTAAGGGTCTAGAGGTAAGGGTCTAGAGCTAAGATTCTAGAGCTAAGAGTCTAGAGCTAAGAGTCTAGAGTTAAGAGTCTGGGCTTCAGGGTCTGATCTTCAGGGCCTAGAGATAAGGGTTTGGGATTAAGGGTCTGGTATTAAGGGTCTGGCTTTAAGCTTCTAGTGTTAAGGATCTGGGCTTTAGGGGCTGGGTTAAGGGTCTGAGCTTCAGGGTCTAGAGTTAAGGGTCTGGGATAAGGATCTAGAGTTAAGGGTCTAGAGTTCAGGGTCTGGGCTTCAAGGTCTGGGCTTCAGGGTCTGGGCTTCAGTGTGCGTTTGAAGGTCCAGACTTAAGGGTCTGAGCTTAAAGGTCTAATTTAAGGGTCTAGGATTAAGGGTCTGGGTTTGAGGGTCTAGAGCTAAGGGTCTAGGTTAAGGGTCTAGAGCTACAGGTCTAGAGCTAGATTCACGGTTTGGGATAAGGGTCTAGAGTTAAGGGTCTGAGCTTCAGAGTCTGGGCTTAAGGGTCTGGGCTTAAGGGTCTAGAGCTAAGGGTCTGAGCTTCAGAGTCTGGGCTTAAGGGTCTAGAGCTAAGGGTCTAGAGCTAAGAGTCTAGAGTTAAGGGTCTGGGTTCAGGGTCTGGGCTTCAGAGTCTGGGCTTCAGGGCCTAGAGTCAAGGGTCTACAGTTCAGGGTCTGTAATAAGTATCTAGAGTTAAGAGTCTAGAGTTCAGGGTCTAGGCTTCAGCGTCTAGAGTCAAGGGTCTAGAGCTAAGGGTCTGGGCTTCAGGGTCTGGGCTTCAGGGTCTGGGCTCCAGGGTCTGGCCTTCAGGGCCTGGCCTTCAGGGTCTTGCCTTGAAGGTCTAGAGTTAAGGGTCTGGGCTTCAGGGTCTGTTCTTAAGGATCTAGAGCTAAGGGTCTGGGCTTCAGGGTCAGGGATTCAGGCTCTGGCATAAGGATCTAGAGTTAAGGGTCTAGAGTTCAGGGTCTGGGCTTCAGTGTCTAGAGTTAAGGGTCTGGGCTTCAGTGTCTAGAGTTAAGGGTCTGGGCTTCAGGGTCTGGGCTTCAGGGCCTAGAGATAAGGGTCTAGAGATAAGTGTCTGGGCTTCAAGGTCTGGGCTTCAGGGTCTGGGCTTCAGGGTCTGGGCTTAAGCATCTAGAGTTAAGGGTCTGGGCTTCAGGGCCTGGTCTTCAGGGTCTGGGATTAAGGGTCAAGAGCTAAGGGTCTAGAGTTAAGGGTCTGGGTTAAGGATCTGGAGTTAAGGGTCTAGAGCTAAGGGTCAGGGCTTCAGGGTCTGGGCTACAGGGTGTGCGCTTGAAGGTGTATAGTTAAGGGTCTGGGCTTAAGGGTCTTTTCTTAATGATCTAGAGTTAAGGGTCTGGGCTTAAGCATCTAGAGTTAAGTGTCTGGGCTTCAGGGTCGGGGATTCAGGGTCTGGGCTTGAGGTCTAGAGTTAAGGGTCTGGGTTTAAGGGTCAGGGCTTCAGGGTCCGGGCTTCAGGATCTGGGCTTCAGGGTCTGGGCTTCAGGGTCTAGAGCTAAGGGTCTGAGCTTCAGAGTCTGGGCTTAAGGGTGTGGGCTTAAGGGTCTAGAGCTAAGGGTCTAGAGCTAAGGGTCTGGGATAAGGATCTATAGTTAAGAGTCTAGAGTTCAGGGTCTGGGCTTCAGGGTCTGGGCTTCAGGGTCTGGGCTTCAGGGTCTAGAGCTAAGGGTTTAGACATAAGAGTTTGTAATTAAGGGCCTGGTATTAAGGGTCTGGTATTAAGGGTCTGGTATTAAGGGTCTGGTATTAAGGGTCTGGCTTTAAGCGTCTAGTGTTAAGGATCTGGGCTTTAGGGGCTGGGTTAAGAATCTGATCTTCAGGGTCTAGAGTTAAGGGGCTGGGCTTAAGGGTCTAGAGTTAAGGGTCTGGGCTTTAGGGTCTGGGCTTCAGGGTCTGGGATTAAGGGTCGAGAGCTAAGGGCCTAGAGTTAAGGGTCTGGGCTTCAAGGTCTGGGCTTCAGGGTCTGGGCTTCAGGGTCTAGAGCTAAGGGTCTGGGCTTAAGCATCTAGAGTTAAGGGTCTGGGCTTCAGGGTCGGGGATTCAGGGTCTGAGCTTGAAGTCTAGATTTAAGGGTCTGGGCTTAAGGGTCATTGCTTAAGGGTCTGGGCTTAAGGGTCAGGTCTTAAGGGTCTGGGCTTAAGGGTCTGGGCTTAAGGGTATGGGCTTAAGGGTCAGGGCTTAAGGGTCTAGAGATAAAAGTCTAGAGTTAAGGGTCTAGAGTTAAGGGTCTGGGCTTCAGGGTCTGGGCTTCAGGGTCTGGGCTTCAGGGTCTAGGGTTAAGGGTCTAGAGCTACAGGTCTAGACCTAGATTCACGGTTTGGGCTTCAGGGTCTATAGTTAAGGGTCTTGGCTTAACGGTCTGGGATTAAGGATCTAGAGCTAACGGACTAGAGCTAAGGGTCTGGGCTTAAGGGTCTAGAGCTAAGGATCTAGATCTAAGGGTCTGGGATAAGGGTCTAGAGTTAAGAGTCTAGAGTTCAGGGTCTGGGCTTCAGGGTCTAAAGCTAAGGGTCTAGAGTTAATGGTCTGGGCTTAAGGGTCTGAGCTTCAGAGTCTGGGCTTAAGGGTCTGGGCTTAAGGGTGTAGAGTTCAGGGTCTGGGCTTCAGGGTCAGGGCTTAAGGGTCAGGGCTTAAGGGTCTAGAGTTAAGGGTCTAGAGATAAGTGTCTGGGCTTCAAGGTCTGGGCTTCAGGGTCTAGAGCTAAGGGTCTGGGCTTAAGCATCTAGAGTTATGGGTCTGGGCTTCAGGGCCTGGTCTTCAGGGTCTGGGATTAAGGGTCGAGAGCTAAGGGTCTAGAGTTAAGGGTCTGGGATAAGGATCTGGAGTTAAGGGTCTAGAGCTAAGGGTCAGGGCTTCAGGGCCTGGGCTACAGGGTGTGCGCTTGAAGGTGTATAGTTAAGGGTCTGGGCTTAAGGGTCTGTTGTTAATGATCTAGAGTTAAGGGTCTGGGCTTAAGTATCTAGAGTTAAGGGTCTGGGCTTCAGGGTCGGGGATTCAGGGTCTGGGCTTGAGGTCTAGAGTTAAGGGTCTGGGTTTAAGGGTCAGGGCTTAAGGGTCAGGGCTTAAGGGTTTGGGCTTAAGGGTGTAGAGTTCAGGGTCTGGGCTTCAGGGTCTAGAGCTAAGGGTCTAGAGTTAAGGGTCAGGGCTTAAGAGTCTGGGCTTAAGGGTGTAGAGTTCAGGGTCTGGGCTTCAGGGTCAGGGCTTAAGGGTCAGGGCTTAAGGGTCTAGAGTTAAGGGTCTTGAGTTAAGGGTCTGGGCTTCAGGGTCTGGGCTTCAGTTTCTGGGCTTCAGGGTCTAGAGCTAAGGGTTTAGACATAAGGGTTTGGAATTAAGGGTCTGGTATTAAGGGTCTGGCTTTAAGCGTCTAGTGTTAAGGATCTGGGCTTTAGGGGCTGGGTTAAGGGTCTGATCTTCAGGGTCTAGAGTTAAGGGGCTGGGCTTAAGGGTCTAGAGTTAAGGGTCTGGGCTTTAGGGTCTGGGCTTCAGGGTCTGGGATTAAGGGTCGAGAGCTAAGGGTCTAGAGTTAAGGGTCTGGGATAAGGATCTAGAGTTAAGGGTCTAGAGTTCAGGGTCTGGGCTTCAAGGTCTGGGCTTCAGGGTCTGGGCTTCAGGGTCTAGAGCTAAGGGTCTAGAGCTAAGGGTCTGGGATAAGGATCTATAGTTAAGAGTCTAGAGTTCAGGGTCTGGGCTTCAGGGTCTAGAGCTAAGGGTCTAGAGTTAAGGGTCAGGGCTTAAGGGTCTGGGCTTAAGGGTGTAGAGTTCAGGGTCTGGGCTTCAGGGTCAGGGCTTAAGGGTCTAGAGTTAAGGGTCTAGAGATAAGTGTCTGGGCTTCAAGGTCTGGGCTTCAGGGTCTAGAGCTAAGGGTCTGGGCTTAAGCATCTAGAGTTATGGGTCTGGGCTTCAGGGCCTGGTCTTCAGGGTCTGGGATTAAGGGTCAAGAGCTAAGGGTCTAGAGTTAAGGGTCTGGGATAAGGATCTGGAGTTAAGGGTCTAGAGCTAAGGGTCAGGGCTTCAGCGTCTGGGCTACAGGGTGTGCGCTTGAAGGTGTATAGTTAAGGGTCTGGGCTTAAGGGTCTGTTGTTAATGATCTAGAGTTAAGGGTCTGGGCTTAAGTATCTAGAGTTAAGGGTCTGGGCTTCAGGGTCGGGGATTCAGGGTCTGGGCTTGAGGTCTAGAGTTAAGGGTCTGGGTTTAAGGGTCAGGGCTTAAGGGTCAGGGCTTAAGGGTTTGGGCTTAAGGGTGTAGAGTTCAGGGTCTGGGCTTCAGGGTCTAGAGCTAAGGGTCTAGAGTTAAGGGTCAGGGCTTAAGAGTCTGGGCTTAAGGGTGTAGAGTTCAGGGTCTGGGCTTCAGGGTCTGGGCTTCAGGGTCTAGAGCTAAGGGTCTAGAGTTAAGGGTCTGGGCTTAAGGGTCTAGTGTTAAGGGTCTGAGCTTCAGAGTCTGGGCTTAAGGGTGTGGGCTTAAGGGTCTAGAGCTAAGGGTCTAGAGCTAAGGGTCTAGAGTTAAGGGTCAGGGCTTAAGAGTCTGGGCTTAAGGGTGTAGAGTTCAGGGTCTGGGCTTCAGGGTCAGGGCTTCAGGGTCAGGGCTTAAGGGTCAGGGCTTAAGGGTCTAGAGTTAAGGGTCTAGAGTTCAGGGTCTGTGCTTCAGGGTCTAGAGTTAAGGGTCTAGAGGTAAGTGTCTGGGCTTCAAGGTCTGGGCTTCAGGGTCTGGGCTTCAGTGTGTGCGTTTGAAGGTCCAGACTTAAGGGTCTGAGCTTAAAGGTCTAACTTAAGGGTCTAGGATTAAGGGTCTGGGTTTGAGGGTCTAGAGCTAAGGGTCTGGGGTTAAGGGTCTAGAGCTAAGGGTCTAGAGCTAGATTCATGGTTTGGGCTTCAGGGTCTATAGTTAAGGGTCTTGGCTTAACGGTCTGGGCTTAAGGGTCTAGAGCTAAGGGTCTAAAGCTAATGGTCTGGGATAAGGGTCTAGAGTTAAGAGTCTAGAGCTAAGGGTCTGGGCTTCAGGGTCTAGAGCTAAGGGTCTAGAGCTAAGGGTCTGGGTTTAAGAGTCTGGGCTTAAGGTTCTGGACTTAAGGGTCTAGAGCTATGGGTCTAGAGTTAAGGGTCTGAGCTTCAGAGTCTGGGCTTCAGGGTCTGGGCTTAAGGGTCTAGAGCTAAGGGTCTAGAGCTAAGGGTCTGGGCTTCAGGGTCTGGGCTTCAGAGTCTGGGCTTCAGGGTCTGGGCTTAACGGACTGGGATTAAGGGTCAGGGCTAAGGGTCTGGGCTTACGGGTCTAGAGTTCAGGGTCTGGGCTTCAGGGTCAGGGCTTCAGGGTCAGGGCTTCAGGGTCTAGAGTTAAGGGTCTGGGCTTCAGGGTCTGAGCTTCAGTGTCTGGGCTTCAGGGTCTATAGCTAAGGGTCTAGAGCTAAGGGTCTAGAGTTAAGGGTCTGGGCTTCAGGGTCTGGGCTTCAGGGTCTGTTCTTCAGGGCCTAGACATAAGGGTTTGGAATTAAGGGTCTGGTATTAAGTGTATGGCTTTAAGCGTCTAGTGTTAAGGATCTGGGCTTTAGGGGCTGGGTTAAGGGTCTGAGCTTCAGGTTCTGGGCTTCAGGGTATGGGCTTCAGGGCCTAGACATAAGGGTTTGGGATTAAGGGTCTGGTATTAAGGGTCTGGCTTTAAGCGTCTAGTGTTAAGGATCTAAGCTTTAGGGGCTGCGTTATGGCTCTGAGCTTCAGGGTCTAGAGCTAAGGGTCTGGGCTTAAGCATCTAGAGTTAAGGGTCTGGGCTTCAGGATCAGGGCTTAAGGGTCTGGGCTTAAGGGTCTAGAGTTAAGGGCCTAGAGTTAAGGGTCTGGGCTTCAGGGTCTGGGCTTCAGGGTCTGGGCTTCAGTTTCTGGGCTTCAGGGTCTAGAGCTAAGGGTTTAGACATAAGGGTTTGTAATTAAGGGTCTGGTATTAAGGGTCTGGTATTAAGGGTCTGGCTTTAAGCGTCTAGTGTTAAGGATCTGGGCTTTAGGGGCTAGGTTAAGGGTCTGAGCTTCAGGGTCTAGAGTTAAGGGTCTGGGCTTAAGGGTCTAGAGTTAAGGGGCTGGGCTTAAGGGTCTAGAGTTAAGGGGCTGGGCTTCAGGGCCTGGTCTTCAGGGTCTGGGATTAAGGGTCGAGAGCTAAGGGTCTAGAGTTAAGGGTCTGGGATAAGGATCTAGAGTTAAGGGTCTAGAGTTCAGGGTCTGGGCTTCAGGGTCTAGAGTTAAGGGTCTACAGGTAAGTGTCTGGGCTTCAAGGTCTGGGCTTCAGGGTCTGGGCTTCAGTGTGTGCGTTTGAAGGTCCAGACTTAAGGGTCTGAGCTTAAAGGTCTAACTTAAGGGTCTAGGATTAAGGGTCTGAGTTTGAGGGTCTAGAGCTAAGGGTCTAGGGTTAAGGGTCTAGAGCTACAGGTCTAGAGCTAGATTCACTTTTTGGGCTTCTGGATCTATAGTTAAGGGTCTTGGCTTAACGGTCTGGGACTAAGTGTCTAGAGCTAAGGGTCTAAAGCTAAGGGTCTGGGATAAGGGTCTAGAGTTAAGAGTTTAGAGCTAAGGGTCTGGGCTTCAGGGTCTAGAGCTAAGGGTCTAGAGCTAAGGGTCTGGGTTTAAGAGTCTGGGCTTCAGGGCCTGGGCTTCAGGGTCTAGAGCTAAGGGTCTAGAGCTAAGGGTCTAGAGCTAAGGGTCTGGGCTCAATGGTCTTTGATTAAGGGTCTAGAGCTAAGGGTCTGGAATAAGGATCTAGAGTTAAGAGTCTAGAGTTCAGGGTCTAGAGTCAAGTGTCTAGAGCTAAGGGTCTGGGCTTCAGGGTCTGGCCTTTAGGGTCTGGCTTTCAGGGTCTGGCTTTCAGGGTGTCCACTTGAAGGTCTAGAGTTAAGGGTCTGGGCTTAAGGGTCTGTTCTTAAGGATCTAGAGCTAAGGGTCTGGGCTTCAGGGTCAGGCATTCAGGGTCTGTGCTGGAGGTCTAGTATTAAGGGTCTGGGCTTCAGGGTCTGGGCTTAAGGGTCTAGACTTAAGGGTCTGGGCTTCAGGGTCGGGGCTTGAAGATCTAGAGTTAAGTGTCTGAGCTTAAGGGTCTAGGATTAAGGGTCTGGGCTTCAGGGTCTAGAGCTAAGGGTCTAGGGTTAAGGGTCTAGAGCTAAGGGTCTAGAGTTACGGGTCTGGGCTCAGGGTATGGTCTTCAGTGTCTGGCCTTGAATAATAGAGTCAAGGGTCTGGGCTTCAGGGTCGGGGATTCAGGGTCTGGGCTTAAGGGTCAGGGCTTCAGGGTTTAGAGCTAAGGGTCTAGAGTTAAGGGCCTGGGCTTCAGTGTCTGGGCTTCAGTGTCTGGGCTTAAGGGTCTAGAGCTAAGGGTCTGGGCTTAAGCATCTAGAGTTAAGGGTCTGGGCTTCAGGGCCTGGGCTTCAGGGTCTAGAGTTAAGCGTCTACAGTTAAGGGTCTACAGTTAAGGGCCTGGGCATCAGGGTCTGGGCGTCAGGGTCTAGAGCTAAGGGTCTGAGATTAAGGGTCTAGAGCTAAGTGTCTGTGATAAGGATCTAGAGCTAAGGGTCTAGAGATAAAGGGTCTAGAGTTAAGGGTCTGGGCTTAAGGGTCTAGACTTAAGGGTCTGGGCTTCAGGGTCGGGGCTTGAAGATCTAGAGTTAAGTGTCTGAGCTTAAGGGTCTAGGATTAAGGGTCTGGGCTTGAGGGTCTAGAGCTAAGGGTCTAGGGTTAAGGGTCTAGAGCTACGGGTCTAGAGTTAAAGGTCTAGAGTTAAGGGTCTGGGTTTTAGGGTCTAGAGCTAAGGGTCTAGGCATCACGGTTTAAGCTTCAGGGATTTGGCTTCAGGGTCTGTGCTTGAGGTCTATAGTTAAGGGCCTTGGCTTAACACTCTGGGATTAAGGGTCTAGAGCTAAGGGTCTAGAGTTAAGGGTCTGAGCTTAAGGGTCGGGGCTTCAGGGTCTGGGCTTGAAGATCTAGAGTTAAGGGTCTGAGCTTAAGGGTCTGAACTTAAGGGTCTAGGATTAAGGGTCTGGGCTTGAGAGTCTAAAGCTAAGGGTCTAGGGTTAAGGATCTAGAGCTAAGGGTCTAGAATTAAAGGTCTAGAGTTAATGGTCTGGATTTTAGGGTCTAGAGCTAAGGGTCTAGGCTTCAGGGTCTGGGCTTCAGGGTCTGGGCTTCAGGGTCTAAAGTTAAGGGTCTTGGCTTAAGGGTCTGGGCTTAAGGGTCTAGAGTTAAGGGTCTGGGATTAAGGGCCTGGGCTTCAATTTCTGGGCTTCATGGTCTGGGTTTCATGGTCTGGGGTTCAGGGTCTAGAGTTAAGGGTCTGGGCTTCAGGGTCTGGGCTTCAGGGTCTGGGCATCACGGTTTAAGCTTCAGGGATTTGGCTTCAGGGTCTGTGCTTCAGGTCTACAGTTAAGGGCCTTGGCTTAACACTCTGGGATTAAGGGTCTAGAGCTATGGGTCTGGGCTTCAGGGTCTGTGCTTGAGGTCTAGAGTTGAGGGTCTGAGCTTAAGGGTCATGGCTTAAGGGTCATGGCTTAAGGGTCATGGCTTAAGGGTCTGGACTTAAGGGTCTGGACTTCAGGGTCTGGGCTTCAGGGTCTAGTATTAAGGGTCTGGGCTTCAGGGTATGGTCTTCAGGGACTGGCCTTGAATACTAGAGTCAAGGGTCTGGGCTTCAGGGTATGGTCTTCAGGGACTGGCCTTGAATACTAGAGTCAAGGGTCTGGTCTTCAGGGTTGGGGATTCAGGGTCTGGGCTTGAGGTCTAGAGTTAAGGTTCTGGGCTTACGGGTCAGGGCTTAAGGGTCTAGAGCTAAGGGTCCAGGCTTAAGTGTCTAGAGTTAAGGGTCTGGGCTTCAGGGTCTGGGTTTGAGGTCTAGAGTTAAGGGTCTGGCCTTAAGGGCCTTGTCTTAAGCGTCTGGGTTTAAGGGTCTAGAGTTAAGGGTCTGGGCTTCAGGGTATGGTCTTCAGGGTCTGGCCTTGAATACTAGATTCAAGGGTCTGGGCTTCAGGGTTGGGGATTCAGGGTCTAGAATTAAGCGTCTACAGTTAAGGCTCTACAGTTAAGGATCTGGGCTTAAGCGTCTAGAGTTAAGGGTCTGGGCTTCAGGGTCTTGGCTTCAGGGTCTAGAGCTAAGGGTCTAGAGATAAGTGTCTAGAGTTAAGGGTCTGGGCTTCAGGGTCTAGAGTTAAAGGTCTGGGCTTCAGGGTCTGTTCTTCAGGGTGTGCGCTTGAAGGTCTAGAGTTAAGAGTCTGAGCTTAAGTGTCTGGGCTTAAGGGTCTAGGATTAATGGTCTGGGCTTAAGGGTCTAGAGCTAAGGGTCTAGGGTTAAGGGTCTAGAGTTAAGGGTCTGGGCTTCAGGGTTTAGAGTTAAATGTCTGGGCTTCAGGGTCTGGGCTTCAGGGTGTGCGCTTGAAGGTCTAGAGTTAAGAGTCTGAGCTTAAGGGTCTGGGCTTAAGGGTCTAGGATTAATGGTCTGGGCTTAAGGGTCTAGAGCTAAGGGTCTAGGGTTAAGGGTCTAGAGTTAAGGGTCTGGGTTTAAGGGTCTAGAGTTAAGGGTCTGGGCTTAAGCGTCTAGAGTTAAGGGTCTGGGCTTCAGGGTCTGGGCTTAAGGGTCTGGGCTTAAGGGTCTAGAGCTAAGGGTTCTGGGATAAGGATCTAGAGCTAAGGGTCTAGAGTTCAGGGTCTGGGCTTCAGGGTCTGGGCTTCAGGGTCTGGGCTTGAAGGTCTAGAGTTAAGGTTCTGGGTTTAAGGGTCTGTTCTTAAGCATCTAGAGCTAAGGGTCTGGGCTTAAACATCTAGAGCTAAGGGTCTGGGCTTCAGGGTCTGGGCTTCAGGGTCTAGAGTTAAGGGTCTGGGCTTAAGGGTTTGGGCTTAAGGGTCTTGGCTTAAGGGTCTAGAGCTAAGGGTCTAGAGCTAAGGGTCTAGAGCTAAGGGTCCACAGTTAATGGTCTGGGCTTAAGGTTCTAGAGTTAAGGGTCTGGGATTAAGGGTCTAGAGGGAAGGGTCTGGGCTTAAGCATCTAGAGTTAAGGGTCTGGGCTTCCGAGCCTGGGCTTCAGGGTCTGGGCTTCAGGGTCTAGAGCTAAGGGTCTTTGCTTAAGCATCTAGAGTTAAGGGTCTGGGCTTCAGGGTCGGGGCTTCAGGGTCTGGGCTTGAAGATCTAGAGTTAAGGGTCTGAGCTTAAGGGTCTGAACTTAAGGGTCTAGGATTAAGGGTCTGCGCTTAAGGGTCTTGGCTTAAGGGTCTGGGCTTAGGGGTCTGGGCTTAAGGGTTTAGAGTTAAGGGGCCACAGTAAATGGTCTGGGCTTAAGGGTCTAGAGTTAAGGGTCTGGGATTAAGGGCCTGGGCTTCAATTTCTGGGCTTCATGGTCTGTGCTTTAGGGTCTGGGCTTCAGGGTCTAGAGTTAAGGTTCTGGGCTTCAGGGTCTAGAGTTAAGGGTCTAGGGTTAAGGGTCTAGAGTTAAGGGTCTGGGTTTAAGGGTCTAGAGTTAAGGGTCTGTTCTTAAGCATCTAGAGTTAAGGGTCTGGGCTTCAGGGTCAGGGATTCAGGGTCTGGGCTTGAGGTCTAGAGTTAAGGGTCTGGGCTTAAGGGTCATGGCTTAAGGGTCATGGCTTAAGAGTCTGGACTTAAGGGTCTGGAGTTAAGAGTCTAGAGTTAAGCGTGTGGGCTTCAGGGTCTGGGCTTCAGGGTCTAGAGTTAAGGGTCTGGACTTAAGGGTTTGGGATTAAGGGTCTTGGCTTAAAGGTCTAGAGCTTAGGGTCTAGAGTCAAGGGTCTGGGTTTCAGGGTCTAGATTTAAGGGTCTGGGCTTAAGGGTCTTGGCACAAGGGTCTTAGCACAAGGGTCTAGAGCTAAGGGTCCACAGTTAACGGTCTGGGCTTAAGGTTCTAGAGTTAAGGGTCCGGGATTAAGGGTCTAGAGGGAAGGGTCTGGGCTTAAGCATCTAGAGTTAAGGGCCTGGGCTTCAGTGTCTGGGCTTCAGGGTCTGGGCTTCAGGGTCTAGAGTTAAGGATCTGGGCTTAAGGTTTTGGGCTTAAGGGTCTGGGCTTCAGGGTCTGGGCTTGAAGATCTAGAGTTAAGGGTCTGAACGTAAGGGTCTGAACTTAAGGGTCTGAACTTAAGGGTCTAGGATTAAGGGTCTGGGCTTGAGGGTCTAGAGCTAAGGGTCTAGGGTTAAGGGTCTAGAGCTACGGGTCTAGAGTTAAAGGTCTAGAGTTAAGGGTCTGGGTTTTAGGGTCTAGAGCTAAGGGTCTAGGCCTCATGGTTTAAGCTTCAGGGATTTGGCTTCAGGGTCTGTGCTTGAGGTCTATAGTTAAGGGCCTTGGCTTAACACTCTGGGATAAAGGGTCTAGAGCTAAGGGTCTAGAGTTAAGGGTCTGGGTTTAAGGGTCTGTTCTTAATGATCTAGAGCTAAGGGTCTGGGCTTAAGCATCTAGAGTTAAGGTTCTGGGTTTAAGGGTCTGTTCTTAATGATCTAGAGCTAAGGGTCTGGGCTTAAGCATCTAGAGTTAAGGGTCTGGGCTTCAGGGTCAGGGATTCAGGGTCTGGGCTTGAGGTCTAGAGTTAAGGGTCTGGGCTTAAGGGTCATGTCTTAAGGGTCATGGCTTAAGGGTCTGGACTTAAGGGTCTAGAGTTAAAAGTCTAGAGTTAAGCGTCTGGGCTTCAGGGTCTAGAGCTAAGGGTCTGGGCTTCAGGGTCTTGGCTTCAGGGTCTGGGCTTAAGGGTCTACAGTTAAGGACCTGGGCTTAAGCGTCTAGAGTTAAGGGTCTGGGCTTCAGGGTCTTGGCTTAAGGGTCTAGAGTTAAAGGTCTGGGCTTAAGGGTTTGGGTTTAAGGGTCTAGAGCTAAGGGTCTAGAGCTAAGGGTCTAGAGTTAAGGGTCTAGAGTTAAGGGCCTGGGCTTCAGGGTCTGGGCTTCAGGGTGTGCACTTGAAGGTCTAGAGTTAAGAGTCTGAGCTTAAGGGTCTGGGCTTAAGAGTCTAGGATTAATGGTCTGGGCTTGAGGGTCTAGAGCTAAGCGTCTAGAGTTAAGGGTCTGGGCTTAAGGGTCTAGAGATAAGGGTCTAGAGATAAGGGTCTAGAGATAAGGGTCCGCGCTGAAGGGTCCGCGCTGAAGGGTCTACAGTCAATGGTCTGGGCTTCAGGGTCTGGGCTTAAGGGTCTGGGCTTCAGGGTCTGGGCTTCAGGGTATAAAGTTAAGAGGCTAGAGTTAAGGGTCTGGGCTTCAGGATCTGCGTTCAAGGGTCTGCGCTCAAGGGTCTGGGCTTCAGCTTCTAGACCTAAGGGTCTAGAGCTACCGGTCTAGAGCTACTGGTCTAGAGTTAAGGGTCTGGGCTTAAGGGTCTGGGCTTCAGGGTCTGGGCTTCAGGGTTTAGAGTTAAGGGTCTAGAGCTAAGGGTCTGGGCTTCAGGGTCTGAGCTTCAGAGTCTGGTCTTCAGGGTGTGCGCTTGAAGGTCTAGAGTAAAGGGTCTAAGCTTAAGGGTCCGGGCTTAAGGGTCTGGGCTTAAGGGTCTGGGCTTAACGGTGTCGAGTTAAGGGTCCAGACTTAATGGTATGGTCTTAAGGGTCTAGAGTTAACCGTTTGGGCTTAAGTGTCTAGAGTTAAGGGTCTGGGCTTCAGGGTCCAGAGCTAAGGGTGTAGGGTCAAGGGTCTAGAGCTAAGGGTGTAGGGTCATGGGTGTAGGCTTAAGGGTCTAGACTAAGCATCTAGAGTTAAGGGTCTGGTCTTAAGCGTCTATAGTTAAGGGTCTGGGCTTAAAGTTCTGGGCTTAAGGGTCTAGACCTAAGGGTCTAGAGTCAATGGTCTCGAATAAGGGTCTAGAGTTAAGGGTCTGGGCTTCAGGATCTGAGCTTCAGAGTCTTGGATTCAGGGTCTTGGATTCAGGGCCGGATCTTGAAGGTCTAACGTTAAGGGTCTAGCGTTAAGGGTCTAGCGTTAAGGGTCTAGAGTTAAGGGTCTGGGCTTAATCGTCTAGAGTTAAGGGTCTAGAGCTAAGAATGTGGGCTTGAGGGTCTGGGCTTGAGGGTCTAGAGTTAAGGGTCTGGGGTTAAGGGTCTGGGGTTAAGGGTCTGGGGTTAAGGGTCTGGGCTTCAGGGTCTAGGATTAAGGGTCTAGGATTAAGGGTCTAGAGTTAAGGTTCAGGGCTTAAGGGTCTAGAGTTAAGAGTCTGGGCTTAAGGGTCTAGAGTTAAAGGTCTGGGCTTCAGGGTCTGGGCTTCAGGGTGTGTGCTTGAAGGTCTAGAGTTAAGAGACTGGGCTTAAGGATCTAGGATTAATGGTCTGGGCTTGAGGGTCTAGAGCTAAGGGTCTAGGGTTAAGGGTCTAGGGTTAAGGGTATGTTCTTCAGGGTCTGGGCTTCAGGGTTTAGAGTTAAGGGTCTGGACTTAAGGGTTTGGGATTAAGGGTCTGGGATTAAGGGTGTAGAGATAAGATTCTAGAGCAAAGGGTCTGGGCTTCAGGGCCTGGGCTTCAGGGCCTGGGCTTAAGCGTCTAGAGTTAAGGGTCTGGGCTTCAGGGTCTGGGCTTCAGGGTCTGGGCTTCAGGGTCTAGAGTTAAGGGTCTGGGCTTCAGGGTCTGGGCTTCAGGGTCTGGGCTTCAGGGTGTAGATATAAGGGTCTAGAGCTAAGGGTCTAAGCTTAATGGTCTAGCGGTAAGGGTCTTGCATTAGGGGTCTGGGGTTGAGGGTCTGGCTCAAGGGTCTAGAGTTAAGGGTCTGCGCTTCAGGGTCTGAACTTAAGTGTCTAGAGCTAAGGGTCTGGGCTTGAAGATCTAGAGCTAAGGGTCTAGGGTTAAGGGTCTAGGGTTAAGGGTCTAGGGCTACGGGTCTAGGGCTACGGGTCTAGGGCTACGGGTCTAGGCATCACGGTTTAAACTTCAGGGTTTGGGCTTCAGGTTCTGTTCTTGAGGTCTATAGTTAAGGGCCTTGGCTTAAAAGTCTGGGATTAAGGGTCTAGAGCTAAGGGTCTAGAGCTAAGGGTCTGGGATAAGGATCTAGAGTTCAGGGTCTAGAGTTCAGGGTCTAGAGTTCAGGGTCTAGAGATATGTGTCTGGGCTTCAAGGTCTGCGCTTCAGGGTCTGGGCTTCAGTATGTGCGTTTGAAGGTCCAGACTTAAGGGTCTGAGCTTAAAGGTCTGGGCTTAATGGCCTGGGCTTAAGGGTCTAGAGTTAATCGTCTACAGTTAAGGGTCTACAGTTAAGGGTCCGGGCTTAAGCATCTAGAGTTAAGGGTCTGGGCTTCAGGGTCTGGGCTTAAGGGTCTAGAGTTAAGGCACTGGGCTTAAGAGTTTGGGCTTAAGGGTCTTGGCTTAAGGGTCTAGTACTAAGGGTCTGGGATTAAGGGTCTAGAGTTAAGGGTCCACAGTTAATGGTCTGGGCTTCAGGGTCTAGAGTTAAGGGCCTGGGCTTCAGGGCCTGGGCTTCAGGGCCTGGGTTTCAGGGTCTAGAGTTAAGGGTCTGGGCTTCAGGGTCTGGGCTTCAGGGTCTAGAGTTAAAGGTCTGGGCTTATGGGTCTGGGTTTAAGGGTCAGGGCTTCAGGGTCTAGAGTTAAGGGTCTGGGCTTAAGGGTCTGTTCTTCAGGGTGTGCGCTTGAAGGTCTAGAGTTAAGAGTCTGAGCTTAAGGGTCTGGGCTTAAGGGTCTAGGATTAATGGTCTGGGCTTGAGGGTCTAGAGCTAAGGGTCTAGGGTTAAGGGTCTAGAGTTAAGGGTCTTGGTTTAAGGGTCTAGAATTAAGGGTCTGGGCTTAATCGTCTGGCTTTAAGGGTTTAGATTTAAGGGTCTGGTCTTAAGCGTCTAGAGTTAAGTGTCTGGGCTTCAGGGTCTGGGCTTAAGGGTCTAGAGATAAGGGTCTAGAGTTAAGGGCCTGGGCTTCAGGGCCTGGGCTTCAGGGCCTAGAGTTAAGGGTCTGGGCTTCAGGGTCTGGGCTTCAGGGTCTGGGCTTCAGGGTCTAGAGTTAAACGTCTGGGCTTAAGGGTCTAGGTTTAAGGGTCAGGGCTTAAGGGTCTAGAGTTAGGGGTCTGGGCTTAAGGGTCTAGAGTTAAAGGTCTGGGCTTCAGGGTCTGTTCTTCAGGGTGTGCGCTTGAAGGTCTAGAGTTAAGAGTCTGAGCTTAAGGGTCTGGGCTTAAGGGTCTAGGATTAATGGTCTGGGCTTGAGGGTCTAGAGCTAAGGGTCTAGGGTTAAGGGTCTAGATTTAAGGGTCTTGGTTTAAGGGTCTAGAATTAAGGGTCTGGGCTTAATTGGCTTTAAGGGTTTAGATTTAAGGGTCTGGTCTTAAGCGTCTAGAGTTAAGTGTCTGGGCTTCAGGGTCTGGGCTTAAGGGTCTAGAGATAAGGGTCTAGAGCTAAGGTTCTGGGCTTTAGGGTCTGGGTTTCAGGGTCTAGAGCTGAGGGTCTTGGCTTAAGGGTCTCGGCTTAAGGGTCTAGAGTTCAGGGTCTGGGCTTAAGGGTTTGCGCTCATGGGTACTTGCTGAAGGGTCCTCGCTGAAGGGTCCTCGTTGAAGGGTCTAGAGTTAATGGTATGGGCTTAAGGGTTTGGGCTTAAGGGTCTAGAGTTAAGGGTCTGCGCTTAAGGGTCTGGGCTCAAGGGTCTAGAGCTAAGGGTCTGGGCTTAAGAGTCCGGGCTTAAGGGTCTGGGCTTCAGGGTCTGGGCTTCAGGGTATAGATATAAGGGTCTAGAGCTAAGGGTCTAGGCTTAATGGTCTAGCGGTAAGGGTCTTGCATTAAGGGTCTGTGGTTAAGGGTCTCTTCTTGAGGGTCTAGAGCTAAGGGTCTGAACTTAAAGGTCTAGAGTTAAGAGTCTGATCTTCAGGGTCTAGACTTAAGGGCCTAGAGCTGAGGGTCTGGGCTTGAGGGTCTTGGCTTCAGGGTCTAGAGCTAAGGGTCTAGAGCTAAGGGTCTTGGCTTCAGTGTCTAGAGTTAAGAGGCTAGAGCTAAGGGTCTGGGCTTCAGGGTCTGCGCTCAAGGGTCTGCTCTCAAGGGTTTGGGCTTCAGCGCCTAGAGCTAAGGGTCTAGAGCTACGGGTCTAGAGCTATGGTTTTACACCTAATTATCTGGGCTTGAGGGTCTGGGCTTAAGGGTCTACAGCTAAGGGTCTACAGCTAAGGGTCTGATTTTAAGGGCCTAGAGTTAAGGGTCTGATCTTAATGGTCTAGAGTTAAGGGTCTAGGTTAAACGTCTGGATTTAAGCGTCTAGAGTTAAGGTTCTGGGCTTAAGCATCTAGAGTTAATGGTCTGGGCTGAAGGGTCTGGGCTGAAGGGTCTGGGCTGAAGGACTAGCATTAAGGGTCCTGGCTTAGGGGTCTAGCATTCAGGGTCTGGGCTTAAGCGTCTAGAGTTAAGGTTCTGGGCTTAAAGGTCTGGGCTTGAGGGTCTCCAGCTAAGGGTCTAGAGTTAAATGTCTGGGCTTCAGGGTCTGGGCTTCAGGGTCTAGAGCTAAGGGTCTAGAGCTAAGGGTCCAGGCTTAAGTGTCTAGAGTTAAGGGTCTGGGCTTCAGGGTCTGGGCTTGACGTCTAGAGTTAAGGGTCTGGGCTTCAGGGTATGGTCTTCAGGGTCTGGCCTTGAATACTAGATTCAAGGGTCTGGGCTTTAGGGTCGGGGATTCAGGGTGTGGGCTTGAGGTCTAGAGTTGAGGGTCTGGGCTTAAGGGTCTGGGCTTAAGGGTCAGGGCTTCAGGGTCTAGAGTTAAGGATCTGGGCTTAAGCGTCTGGGGTTAAGGGTCTGGGCATCAGGGTCTGGGCTTAAGGGTCTGGGCTTAAGGGTCTAGAGTTAAGGGTCTAGAGCTAAGAGTCTAGAGCAAACGGTATGGGCTTAAGGGTCTAGAGCTAAGTGCCTAGGGTTAATGGTCTGGGCTTCAGGGTCTGGGCTTAAGGGTCTGGGCTTCAGGGTCTAGAGCTAATGGTTAATGGTCTGGGCTTCAGGGTCTCGGTTTCAGGGTCTCGGCTTCAGGGTCTGGGCTTCAGGGTTTAGAGCTAAGGGTCTAGAGCTAAGGGTCTAGGGTTAATGGTCTGGGCTTCAGGGTCTGGGCTTCAGGGTCTGGGCTTCAGGGTCTAGAGCTAATGGTTAATGGTCTGGGCTTCAGGGTCTGGGCTTCAGGGTCTGGGTTTCAGGGTCTGGGCTTCAGGGTCTAGAGCTAATGGTTAATGGTCCGGGCTTCAGGGTCTGGGCTTCAGCGTCTAGCGTTAAGGGTCTAGAGCTAAGCGTCTAGAGCTAAGGGTCCGGGCTTAAGGGTCTAGTGTTAAGGGTCTGGTCTTGAGGGTCTGGGCATAAGGGTCTAGAGCTAAGGGGCTAGAGCTAATGGTTAATGGTCTGGGATTCAGGGTCTGGGATTCAGGGTTTAGAGCTAAGGGTCTGCGCTTAAGGCTCTGCGCTTAAGGCTCTAGAGTTAAGTCTCGAGAGTTAAGGGTCTAGACTTTACGATCTGGGCTTCAGGGTCTAGGCTTCAGGGTCCGGGCTTCAGGGTCTAGAGCTAAGAGTCTAGAGGTAAGCATCTAGAGAAAAGGGTATGGGCTTAAGGTCTAGAGCTAAGGGTCTAGGCTTAATGGTCTAGCGTTGAGGGTCTAGCGTTGAGAGTCTAGCGTTAATGGTTAACGATCTGGGCTTCAGGGTCTGGGATTCAGGATCTAGAGTTAAGGGTCTGGGCTTAAGCGTCTGGGCTTAAGGGTCTAGATCTAAGGGTTTAGGGTTAAGGGTCTAGAGCTAAGGGTCTGGGTTTAAGAAGCTAGATTTAAGGGTCTGGGCTTAAGGGTCTGGGCTTAAGGGTCCAGAGTTAAGGGTCCAGAGTTAAGGGTCTGGGCTTAAGCATCTAGAGTTAAGGGTCTGGGCTTCAGGGCCTGGGCTTCAGGGTCTAGAGCTAAGGGTCTTTGCTTAAGCATCTAGAGTTAAGGGTCTGAGCTTCAGGGTCGGGGCTTCAGGGTCTGGGCTTGAAGATCTAGAGTTAAGGGTCGGAGCTTAAGGGTCTGAACTTAAGGGTCTAGGATTAAGGGTCTGGGCTTGAGGGTCTAGAGCTAAGGGTCTAGGGTTAAGTGTCTAGGGTTAAGGGTCTGGGTTTTAGGGTCTAGAGCTAAGGGTCTAGGCATCACGGTTTAAGCTTCAGGGACTTGGCTTCAGGGTCTGTGCTTGAGGTCTATAGTTAAGGGCCTTGGCTTAACACTCTGGGATTAAGGGTCTAGAGCTAAGGGTCTAGAGCTAAGGGCCTAGAGCTAAGGGCCTAGAGCTAAGGGCCTGATCTTAATGGTCTAGAGTGAAGGGTCTGGGCTGAAGGGTCTGATCTTAATGGTCTAGAGTGAAGGGTCTGATCTTAATGGTCTAGAGTGAAGGGTCTGGGCTGAAGGGTCTAGAGTGAAGGGTCTAGAGTGAAGGGTCTGGGCTGAAGGGTCTGGGCTTGAAGGTCTAGAGTTAAGGGTCTGAGCTTAAGGGTCTGGGCTTCAGGGTCTGGGCTTCAGGGTGTAGATATAAGGGTCTAGAGCTAAGGGTCTAGGCTTAATGGTCTAGCGGTAAGGGTCTTGCATTAAGGGTCTGTTCTTGAGGGTCTAGATCTAAGGGTCTGAACTTAAGGGTCTTGAATTAAGAGTCTGATCTTCAGGGTCTAGACTTAAGGACCTAGAGCTGAGGGTCTGGACTTGAGGGTCTGGGCTTGAGGGTCTGGGCTTGAGGGTCTAGATCTAAGGGTCTGGGCTTCAGCGTCTAGAGTTAAGGGTCTGGGCTTAAGGGTCTGGGCTTAAGGGTCTAGAGCTAAGGGTCCAGGCTTAAGGGCCTGGTCTTAAGGGTCTGGGCTTCGGGGTCGGGGCTTCATGGTCAGGGATTCAGGGCCTAGAGCTAAGGGTCTAGAGCTAAGGGTCTAGAGCTAAGGGTCCAGGCTTAAGTGTCTAGAGTTAAGGGTCCGGGCTTCAGGGTCCGGGCTTCAGGGTCTAGAGCTAAGAGTCTAGAGCTAAGAGTCTAGAGCTAAGAGTATGGGCTTAATGGTCTAGCGTTGAGGGTCCAGCGTTGAGGGTCCAGCATTGAGGGTTAATGATCTGGGCTTCAGGGTCTGGGCTTCAGGGTCTAGGGTTAATGGTCTGGGCTTCAGGGTCTGGGCTTCAGGGTCTGGGCTTCAGGGTCTAGAGCTAATGGTTAATGGTCTGGGCTTCAGGGTCTGGGCTTCAGGGTCTGGGCTTCAGGGTCTAGAGCTAGGGGTCTGCGCTTAAGCGTCTAGAGTTAAGGGTCTGCGCTTAAGGGTCTAGAGCTAAGGGTCTAGAGCTAAGAGTCTAGAGCTAAGGGCCTGGTCTTAAGGGTCTAGAGTTGAGGGTCTGGGCTTCAGGTTATGGTCTTCAGGGTCTGGCCTTTCATACTAGATTCAAGGGTCTGGGCTTTAGGGTTGGGGATTCAGGGTGTGGGCTTGAGGTCTAGAGTTAAGGGTCCGGGCTTCAGGGTCTGGGCTTCAGGGTCTAGAGCTAAGAGTCTAGAGCTAAGAGTCTAGAGTTAAGGGTATGGGCTTAAGGGTCTAGAGCCAAGTGTCTAGGGTTAATGGTCTGGGCTTCAGGGTCTGGGCTTCAGGGTCTAGAGCTAATGGTTAATGGCCTGGGCTTCAGGGTCTAGATTTAAGGGTCTAGCGTTAAGGGTCCGGGATTCAGGGTATAGAGCTAATCGTCTAGAGCTAAGGGTCCGGGCTTAAGGGTCTAGGCTTAGTGGTCTAGCGTTAAGGGTCTAGTGTTAAGGGTCTAGTGTTAAGGGTCTAGAGCTAAGGGTCTAGAGCTAAGGGTCTAGAGCTTATTGTTAATGGTCTGGGCTTCAGGGTCTGGGATTCAGGGTTTAGAGCTAAGGGTCTGCGCTTAAGGTTCTGTTCTTAAGGCTCTAGAGTTAAGGCTCGAGAGTTAAGGGTCTAGACTTTACGGTCTGGGCTTCAGGGTCTGGGCTTCAGGGTCCGGGATTCAGGGTCTGGGATTCAGGGTCTAGAGCTAAGAGTCTAGAGCTAAGCATCTAGAGCAAAGGGTATGGGCTTAAGGGTCTAGAGCTAAGGGTTTAGGCTTAATGGTCTAGCGTTGACAGTCTAGCGTTGAGGGTCTAGCGTTGAGGGTTAATGATCTGGGCTTCAGGGTCTGGGATTCAGGATCTAGAGTTAAGGGTCTGGGCTTAAGCGTCTGGGCTTAATGGTCTAGATCTAAGGGTTTAGGGTTAAGGGTCTAGAGCTAAGGGTCTGGGCTTAAGGGTCTAGATTTAAGGGTCTGGGCTTAAGCGTCTAGAGTTAAGGGTCTGGGCTTCAGGGTCTGGGCTTCAGGGTCTAGAGCTAAGGGTCTAGAGCTAAGGGTTAATGGTCTGGGCTTCAGGGTCTGGGCCTAAGGGCCTTGGTTTAGGGGCCTTGGCTTAAGGGTCTCAAATAAGGTTCTAGAGTTAAGGGTCTAGGCTTCAGGGACTGGGCTTCAGGGTCTAGAGCGAAGCGTCTAGAGCGAAGCGTCTAGGCTTAATGGTCTAGCGTTAAAGGTCTAGCTTTGAGGGTCTGGGCTTGAGGGCCTAGAGCTAATGGTTAATGGTCTGGGCTTCAGGGTCTGCAGCTTCAGGGTCTGGGCTTCAGGGTCTAGAGCTAAGGATTAATGGTCTGGGCTTCAGGGTCTGGGCTTCAGGGTCTGGGCTTCAGGGTCTAGAGCTAGGGGTCTGCGCTTAAGCCTCTAGAGTTAAGCGCTTAGAGTTAAGCGCCTAGAGTTAAGGGTTCAGGGTCTGGGCTTCAGGGTCTAGATTTAATTGTCTAGAGCTAAGGGTTTAGACCTAAGGGTATGGGCTTGAGGGTCTAGAGCTAAGGTTCTAGAGCTAAGGGTCCAGGCTTCAGGGCCTAGAGTTAAGGGTCTAGGCTTAATGGTCTAGCATTAAGGGTCTCGGCTTAAAAGTGTAGAGCTAAGGATCTGGGCTTCAGGGTCTGGGCTTCAGGGTCTGGGCTTCAGGGTCTAGAGCTAAGGGTTAATGGTCTGGGTTTAAGCGTCTACAGTTAAGGGTCTGAGCTTAAGAGTCTTGCTAAAGGGTCTAAATTATGGGTTTCTGCTTAAGGGTGTGCGCTTAAGGCTCTAGAGTTAAGGCTCTAGAGTTCACGGTCTGGGCTTCAGGGTCTGGGCTTCAGGGTCTGGGCTTCAGGGTCTGGGCTTCAGGGTCTAGCGCTAAGGGTTAATGGTCTGGGCTTCAGGGTCTGGGCTTCAGGGTCTAAAGTTATGGGTCTGCACTTAATGGTCTGTGCTTAAGAGCCTAGAGTTAAGGCTCTAGAGTTAAGGCTCTAGAGTTAAGGCTCTAGAGTTTATGTTCTGGGCTTCAGGGTCTAGGCTTAAGGGTCTGGGCTTAAGGGTCTGGGCTTAAGGGTCCAGAGCTAAGGGTCTAGAGCTAAGGGTCTAGAGCTAAGGGTCTCGTCTTAAAAGTGTAGAGCTAAGAGTCTAGAGCTAAGGATCTGGGGTTCAGGGTCTAGAGCTAAGTGTCTAGAGCTAAGTGTCTGGGCTTGAGGGTCTAGAGTTAATTGTCTAGAGCTAAGGGTTTAGACCTAAGGGTCTGGGCTTGAGGGTTTAGAGCTAAGGGTCTAGAGCTAAGGGTCCTTGCTTAAGGGCCTAGGGTTAAGGGTCTAGGCTTACTGGTCTAGCATTAAGGGTCTAACGTTAAGGTTCTGGGCTTAAGGGTCTATAGCTAACTGTCTAGAGCTAAGGGTCTGGGCTTGAGGGTCTAGGGTTAAGGGTTTAGGGTTTAGGGTCTGGGCTTGCGGGTCTGGGCTTGCGGGCCTAGAGCTAAGGGTCTCGACTTAAAAGTGTAGAGCTAAGGGTCTAGAGCTCAGGGTCTGGGCTTCAGGGTCTAGAGCTAATAATCTAGTGCTAAGGTTCTGGGCTTCAGGGTCTAGAGCTAAGTGTCTAGACCTAAGGGTCTGGGCTTGAGGGTCTGGGCTTGAGGGTCTGGGCTTGAGGGACTAGAGTTGGGGGTCTAGTGCTAAGGGTCTACAGTAAACTATCTAGAGGAAATGGTCTGGGCTTAAGGGTCTGGCCTTAAGGGTGTAGAGCTAAGGGTCTGGGCTTAAGGGTGTAGAGCTAAGTGTCTAGAGTTAAGTGTCTGGGCTTAAACGTCTGGCTTTAAGCGTCTACAGTTAAGGGTCTGGGCTTCAGGGTTTAGACCTAAGGGTCTGGGCTTGAGGGTCTAGATTAAAGCGTCTGGGCTTGAGGGTCTGTGCTTAAGGGTCTAGATATGGGTCTGGGCTTGAAGGTCTAGAGTTAAGGGTCGGGCTTAAGGGTCTAGAGCTAAGGTTTTGGGCTCAAGGGTCTGCACTCAAGGGTCTGCACTCAAGCGCCCAGAGTCAAGCGCCCAGAGTCAAGCGCCTGGGCTTGAGGGTCTAGAGCTGAGGGTCTAGAGCTGAGGGTCTGGTCTTCAGGGTCTCACGTTAAGGGTGTGGGCTTAAGCATCTAAAGTTAACGGTCTAGAGTGAAGGGTCTGAGCTTCAGGGTCTGGGCTTCAGAGTCTGGAGCTAAGGGTCTGGAGCTAAGGGTCTCGGCTTAAGGGTCTCGGCTTAAGGGTCTCGGCTTAAGGGTCTAGGGTCTGCAGTTTAGTGCCCAGGGTCAAGGGTCCAGCGTCTAGGGTTTAGTATCTAGGATTAAGGTTCTAGTGTCCAGTGTCTAGGGTTTATGATATAGGCGTGTCTACGGTTAAGGTTTTCGAGTCAGGAGCTAAGTGACCAGGGTCCTCTGTCTAGGGTCTAGTGTCTAGGGTGTAGTGTGTAGGGTGTAGACCGTAGGCTTAAGGGTCTAGAGTTAAGTGTCTGGGGTCTGGAGATAAGTGTCCAGAGTCAAGGGTCTAGCATCTACGGTTTAGTATCTAGTGTCCATTATCTAGGATCCAGTGTCTAGGGTTTAGGCTGTAAGCTTAAGAGTCTAGAGTTAAGGGTCTAATGTCTGCAGTTAGGGGCCCAGGGTCAAGGCTGTAGTGTCTAGGGTCCAGTATAAAGGGTCCAGTGTCTAGGGTTTAGGCTGTAGGCTTAAGAATCTAGGGTTAAGGGTCTAGGGTCTGGAGTTCAGTGCCCAAGGTCAAGAGACTAGCATCTAGGGTTTATTAGCTAGGATTAAGTGTCCAGTGTCCAGTGTCTAGGGTTTATGATGTAGGCTTAAGGGTCTAGGGTCAGGATTTTAGTGCCCAGGACCAAAGGTCTAGTGTATAGGGTCCATTGTCTAGGGTTTAGGCTGTAAGCTTAAAGGTCTAGAGTTTAGAGTGTAGGGTCTGGAGTTAAGTGCCCAGGGTTAAGGGTCTAGCGTCTAGGGTTTCATATCTAGGATTAAGGGTCCAGTGTCCAGTGTCTAGAGTCTAGTGTTTAGGATTTAGGCTGTAGGCTCAAGGGTCTATAACTAAGGGTCTATGGACTGGAGTTCAGTGCCCAGGGTCAAGGGTCTAGTGTCTAGGATTTCATATTTAGGATTAAGGGTCCAGTGTCTAGGGTTTAGCCTGTAGGCTTAAGGGTCTAGGGTCTGGAGTTAAGTGCTCAAGGTAAAGGGTCCAGCATCTAGGGTTTAGTATCTAGGATTAAGGGTCTAGGCTTTTGTGTCTAGTGTCCAGTGTCTAGGGTTTAGGGTGTAGGCTTAAGGGTCTTGAGTCAAGGGTTTAAGGTCTGGAGCTAAGTGCCCAGGGTCAAGGTCTAGCTTCTAGGGTTTAGTATCTAGGATTAAGGGTCCAGTATGCAGTGTCTAGGGTTTAGGCTGTAGGCTTAAGGGTCAAGACGTAACCATCTAGGGTCTGGAGTTTAGTGCCCAGGGTCAAGGGTCCAGCGTCAAGGTTTAGCATCTAGGATTAAGGGTCCAGTGTCCAGTGTCTAGGGTATATGATGTAGGCTTAAGGGTCTAGGGTTAAGGGTCTAGGGTTAAGGGTCTAGGGCTGGGAGTTCAGTGCCCAGGGTCAAGGATCTAGACTCTAGGGTTTAGTATCTAGGATTAAGGGTCTAGGGTCCAGTGTCTAGTATCTACAGTCTAGTGTCTAGGTTTTAGGCTGTAGGCTTAATGGTCTAGACTTAAGTGTCTAGGGACTGGAATTCAGTGCCCAGTGTCAAGGCTCTAGTGTCCAGTGTCTTGGGTTTATGATGTAGGCTTAACGGTCAAGGGTCTGGACTTCAGTGCCCAGGGTCAAGGCTCTAGTGTCTAGGGTTTAGTATCTAGGATTAAGGGTCCAGTGTCTAGGGTTTAGGCTGTAGGCTTAAGGGTCTAGACTTAAGTGTCTAGGGACTGGAATTCAGCACCCAGGGTCAAGAGTCCAGTGTCCAGTGTCTGGGGTTTAGGCTGTAGGTTTAAGTGTCTAGACGTAAGCATCTAGGTCCTGGAGTCCAGTGCCCAGGGTCATGGGTCTAGCGTCTAGTGTTTATTATCTAGGATTAAGGGTCCAGTGTCTAGGGTTTAAGCTATAGGCATAAGGGTCCAGGGTCAAAAGTCTTGGGTTTGGTATCTAGGATTAAGGAGCTGTTGATGTTCTGTGCTTGTGGTATTCATTGCAAGGACCTTTGCCAGGCCCACTGATGGTAAGATCCCCTGCTCTTCCTTGAAATCTTTCAGTTTTTGCCATGTTCCACTCACACAAATCACCCTCAGTGTTTCAACAGAGATGAGCTGCAATTTCAGCCCAGTGAGGACAGCTTCAGTATTTAGAATCAGGGTAACATCAATGAAACAGCAGGGTTTTGAGAGAAGGAAACAGTGAATCTGTGAGCAAAACATGGGTGACTTGGGTATCACGAACAAGCCAGCATTGGTGGCTCTGCTCCCCTGCCTGTCTCTATGCTGGATTTTCAGGGAAAGAAGTCAGCAAAGCAGAATGCCTTTGTCATGGTGCTCTTCACAATTCCCTGAAGGCTTTTGGTCTCTAATTTGGTTTATCCCTACTAAGCTTCATTAAAGGCATGCCTGGTAATAGGAATTAACACCAAATTACACAGACCAGACTGGACCAGGGAATAGTCCTGCGATTGGTGTACCAAGAGATGGTAAAAAAGGAAGAAATGCGTGGTCAGATTTTCTGAGCTGTGACACATCTCTGTGCTAGACACCCAGCACTTTGAGCCAGGAGTGCTTGCTGTGTAAGCAGGTGCACTTGGGCTCTGGAAGCGACATGGGTGGATGTTCACAGCCATTGCTACAAGAAATGTGTCTTGGTGGGTTTGCTTATAGCAAAACATTGAGGATGAATCAGGATGTTACAGAAGGGTCTGTCAAATGTGGTAATGACAATATTTGTGTACACATGATAGAGTAAATCTGAGATTGGTATTAAAACAATCTACTTGAATAATGTCAGAGTTGCTCATAAACCCTTATACTGCTGAAGTCTCAACGAGCTTGCAGAATTTCAAGTGCCCGTTTTGTGGTCTTGGATGTGTTTTTGAGAATCACACAAAGATACACTGAAAATGTCCTTATAAAATATGTATTGAATAAATGCTCAGTAATGTTACTGAAGGCACTTGTGTACCAAGTAAATATTTTTTTTCAAAAGGAGAATAATAATTTTGGTTTTTGAGATACTCTTTAAAGTGTATGTATTTACCAGTAACTGAGATCTCTAACCTTCAGCTAGTTGCTATGTTCGAAAACTGTGTAATGTAACAATTTTTTTTGCATATTCTCGAGACGATCTGCATTACATTTGTGCAAACACCTCAGGCTTGCAGAGAAAACGCAGGGGGACGAGTAGTCACAGGACTAGGGGCGCCAGGTACTGCCCGTTACCCTAACTTGCACTGCCGTGCTGCTGGCACTGTTGTTTTCTCTGCTGCCCTTATGGAAGTCTTAGACTCTCTGTTGTCTTTGATTTGAAGCGTTCATTGATATAGCAGTGATTTTTGGCACCACTGCTGTATGTAGCACGGGTTTAAAGGCAGGTGGTTTTTTTTCCCAGAGATAAATTCAATGCTTTACAAATGCTGTAACCACTCCTTACGACTGGCAAATTACCTGCCTATGGAAATAAGCGTGTGCCTTTTAAATAAAAACAGAATAAATTTGTGCTCAAATGTCTACAAGTTCTCTTTCAGGGGAGGACGTTGCCTTTGCTCTAGGTAATCTTTGGACATTTAATTTTCTCTCTGCTTGTGCAGTTTACATTATGCTATGAATACATATTTCTTTATCACTTCAGAGTTTGTTTCTTTGAGATGACCTTGCTACTCAGAAGCTGGACACCATTTGTTGTATGATGGACTTCTATTTGTATGTACTGATGTTTCAGAATGGCTTGAGCAGCAAGGCCATGGGCCCTTGCTATCTCCTCGAGAGGCCTTGAGAATTTAACACAAATAGCAGCTGTACAAGCAATCTCTTTTTTTAGCTTAACACAAGTATAAACAATCTCTCTGTTAGCTTAAACTAACGCAAGGACAAGGTAGAGAAGTAGAATAATAGAAAACAAGGAAGAACCCTGGAACTCGGTGTGTATGTTACTATCCAGTAAAATCACTGCAAGTAGTTACCATCCAATGAAATCACTATCCAATGAATTCACTACAAGTAGGTTTGGAAAAGGGTATAAAAATAACACTGTGTATTCAATAAATCGAAGCTTGCTTTATCAATCACATTGATTCTGGACTGCTTGCTTCCCTCACCGCCGGCATACTGAGAAATAAAAGGCTTGTGATAGCTGCAAGTAAGTTTTTTCTCCTTGTTTGTTTTTTGGGTTTTTCTATTTTGGTTTGGCTTTGTTGTTTTTAGTTTGTTTTTTTTTTTTTTGTCTTTTTTATTAGTTAGTTTTTGTTTGGGGTTTTTTTTTTTGTCTGTTTCACCTGAATTAAGAAACTACAAGATAGGAATGTAAAGAGCAAACACATTTGTCGATAATCCTGAAATACATTTGAGAAGGTATAGTTTCAGGTTAATACTTAGAAAAGCCAATTAGATGAAATATTTCTTTCTATAAAGAGTTGTTTGCTGTGTTCTTCTGGATGTTTTGTCATGGTCTAACAATGCTGGGGTTTGCTATTTCTGAAGCAAGCACATCAACCAGGTAACATTCTCTGCTGTCTTAGGGCAGTGGAGCAGCATGGGCAACAACCTTGTGAAGCTCAGACCAGCCAAGGAACTCCTGGCCAGTGTGGAAAATTTGAAAAAGTTGATAAATGAGAAGAAAACCTGAACAAAAAAACCCAAACCTGCTCAAATAATTTCTGATATGCTAATGCATTGTGACAACTTCATGTAAGGGGAGGGAGGCTGGAACAATGGGAATGTTTATTATTTATTATTGGTTAAAAAGAATAACAATCAAAAGTTTAAGTTCTAGGGTACTTGTTGAAACATAGCCAGTGGGCTTCATAAATTCTAGTGTCCACTGCAACAATCAAGTTTTTTGTCTGCTGCAAAACTGCATCTGTGTTTTGTTGGGAAGGGGAGAGAGACATGAGAAACTCATTTTTTATTTCCTGTTAATTTAATATAGGTATATTTTTAACAGGTCTAACAGAAGATTTTAGGACTGTGTTTCCATTTTGCAGCCCTGTTTTGGTGAAATTCATGCTCTGCTGTAAAAACTGATTAGAAGTACTACTGATGGTAGGAGGAACTGTATATTTACCATTATGCTCTTTTGTTAAAAGTATATTGAACTAGCCAGAATGTTCTTACAAACCACAGTGAAGGATAATACATTATTGAATAAAAATCTGTAAAGAAAAACCATCAGAGTATTTATCTCCAGACTACTGTACTCTACCTGAGAAAAACTGTCATTGAGAAGTTCATGGAGCATATAGTCATATGCTGATAAGAAAACCATCTTGAAGAACAGTGCATTTTTTCAAGAATAAAAGTTCTGACATTAAAACTGAAACTGATTATGTTGAACGTGGTTTAGGAAAAAGGTTTTAAAATTAGCCCATAAATTTTGGCTACAGCCTCCTAACTTCAACTTCAAAATTTGTTTGTTGTTGTCTGCCTTGACTCATCCCACCAGGGCTTCCATGTAGGCTCAACTTCCAGCACAGCTTCCAAAGTGGGTTTTGTGTTGGTTTTGGAAATATTTAGAAAGATATAAAAATACCCAAAACATAAAAGGTTCTGTGAAGGAAGAAAAGCTGCTTACCAGTGCAGTTATGAATAATTTTGATGCCCCAGTGGAGTAATGGAGAGTAAGGAGAAAGGGAAGCAGCTGGAAGATCAGGTGTTATCTGTAAGGTTTGTTGTTTGGGTTTTTTTGCAGGCAATCAGGTGGAGTAAAAGATGCCTCATGTATGAACTTAATATTTCTAGATTAATGCTAGTGTGCTCAGTACTGCCAAAAGTAAAACCCCTAGGAGATTAATTGAATGCACAGTAATGATATTCACAGAACAGCTGCTATAAATG